>NW_027473771.1:0-45687 GCF_050947335.1 Megachile rotundata
ATCTAACTCATATTATTAGCCATATTATGCTTATATGATCGATAGAACGACAATTACTATACTTATTACTCTTATAATTATCAATCTAACTCATATTATTAGCCATATTGTGCTTATATGAGCGATAGAACGACAATTACTATATTTATTACACTCACTATTATCAATCTAACTCATATTATTAACCATATTATGCAGATATGATCGATAGAACGACAATTACTATACTCATTACTCTTATTATTATCAATCTAACTCATGCTATTAGCCATATTATGGTTATATGATCGATATAACGACAATTACTATACTTATTACTCTTATTATTATCAATCTAACTCATATTATTAGCCATATTGTGCTTATATGATCGATAGAACGACAATTACTATACTAATTACTCTTACTATTATAAATCTAACTCATATTATTAGACATATTATGCTTATATGATCGATAGTACGACAATTACTATACTCATTGCTCTTATTATTATCAATCTAACTCATATTATTATCCATATTATGCAGATATGATCGATAGAACGACAATTACTATACTTATTACTCTTATTATTATCAATCTAACTCATATTATTAGCCATATTGTGCTTATGTGATCGATAGAACGACAATTACTATACTTATTACTCTTATTATTATAAAACTAACTCATATTATTAGCCATATTATGCTTATATGATCGATAGTACGACAATTACTATACTCATTACTCTTATTATTATCAATCTAACTAATATTATTAACCATATTATGCAGATATGATCGATAGAACGACAATTACTATATTTATTACTCTTGTTATTATATATCTAACTCATAGTATTAGCCATATTATGCTTATATGATCGATAGTACGACAATTACTATACTCATTGTTCTTATTATTATCAATCTAACTCATATTATTAACCATATTATGCAATTATGATCGATAGAACGACAATTACTATACTTATTACACTTATTATTATCAATCTAACTCATATTATTATCCATATTATGCTTATATGATCGATAGAACGACAATTACTATACTTATTGCTCTTATTATTATAAATCTAACTCATATTATTAGACATATTATGCTTATACGATCGATAGAACGACAATTACTATACTTATTACGCTTATTATTATCAATCTAACTCATATTATTATCCATATTATGCTTATATGATCGATCGAACGACAATTACTATACTTATTACTCTTATTATTATAAATCTAACTCATATTATTAGCCATATTATGCTTATATGATCGATAGTACGACAATTACTATACTCATTACTCTTATTATTATCAATCTAACTAATATTATTAACCATATTATGCAGATATGATCGATAGAACGACAATTACTATATTTATTACTCTTGTTATTATAAATCTAACTCATAGTATTAGCCATATTATGCTAATATGATCGATAGAACGACAATTACTATACTTATTACACTCACTATTATCAATCTAACTCATATTATTAACCATATTATGCAGATATGATCGATAGCACGACATTGACTATTCTTATTACTCTTATTACTATCAACCTAACTCATATTATTAGCCATATTATGCTTATATGATCGATAGAACGACAATCACTATACTTATTACTCTTATTATTATCAACCTAAGTCATATTATTAGCCACATTATGCTTATATTATCGATAGAACGACAATTACTATACTTATTACTGTTATTATTATCAATCTAACTCATATTATTAGCCATATTATGCTTAAATGATCGATGGAACCACAATTACTATACTTATTACTCTTATTATTATCTACCTAACTCATATTATTAGCCATATTATGCTTATATTATCGACAGAACGACAATTACTATACTTATTACGTTTATTATTATCAATCTAACTCATATTATTAGCCATATTATGCTTATATGATCGATAGAATGAGAATTACTACACTTAATACTCTTATTATTATCAACCTAACTCATATTATTAGCCATATTATGCTTAAATGATGGATAGAACGACAAATACTATACTTATTACTAATATTATTATCAATCTAACTCATATTATTAACCATATTATGCTAATATGATCGATAGAACGACAATGACTATACTTATTACACTCACTATTATCAATCTAACTCATATTATTAGCCATATTATGCTTATATTATCGATAGAGCGACAATTACTATACTTATTACTGTTATTATTATCAATCTAACTCATATTATTAGCCATATTGTGCTTATATGATCGATAGAACGACAATTACTATACTTATTACTCTTATTATTATGAATCTAACTCATATTATTAACCATATTATGCAATTATGATCGATAGGACGACAATTACTATACTTATTACACTTATTATTATCAATCTAACTCATATTATTAGCCATATTGTGCTTATATGATCGATAGAACGACAATTACTATACTTATTACTCTTACTATTATAAATCTAACTCATATTATTAGACATATTATGCTTATATGATCGATAGTACGACAATTACTGTACACATTACTCTTATTATTATGAATCTAACTCATATTATTAACCATATTATGCAATTATGATCGATAGGACGACAATTACTATACTTATTACACTTATTATTATCAATCTAACTCGTATTATTAGCCATATTGTGCTTATATGGTCGATAGAACGACAATTACTATACTTATTACTCTTACTATTATAAATCTAACTCATATTATTAGACATATTATGCTTATATGATCGATAGTACGACAATTACTATACACATTACTCTTATTATTATCAATCTAACTCATATTATTAACCATATTATGCACATATGATCGATAGCACGACATTTACTATACTTATTACTCGTATTATTATCAACCTAACGCATATTGTTAGCCATATTATGCTTATATGATCGATAGAAAGACAATCACTATACTTATTACTCTTATTATTATCTACCTAACTCATATTATTAGCCATATTATGCTTATATTATCGATAGAACGACAATTACTATACTTATTACTCTTATTATTATAAATCTAACTCATATTATTAGCCATATTATGCTTATATGATCGATAGAACGACAATTACTATACTTATTACTCTTATTATTATCAATCTAACTCATATTATTAGCCATATTGTGCTTATATGAGCGATAGAACGACAATTACTATATTTATTACACTCACTATTATCAATCTAACTCATATTATTAACCATATTATGCAGATATGATCGATAGAACGACAATTACTATACTCATTACTCTTATTATTATCAATCTAACTCATGCTATTAGCCATATTATGGTTATATGATCGATATAACGACAATTACTATACTTATTACTCTTATTATTATCAATCTAACTCATATTATTAGCCATATTGTGCTTATATGATCGATAGAACGACAATTACTATACTAATTACTCTTACTATTATAAATCTAACTCAAATTATTAGACATATTATGCTTATATGATCGATAGTACGACAATTACTATACTCATTACTCTTATTATTATCAATCTAACTCATATTATTAGCCATATTATGCTTATATGATCGATAGAATAACAATTACTATACTCACTACTCTTAGTATTATCAATCTAACTCATATTATTAGCCATATTATGCTTATATTATCGATAGAACGACAATTACTATACTTATTACTGCATTATTATCAATCTAACTCATATTATTAGCCATATTATGCTTATATGATCGATAGTACGACAATTGCTATACTCATTACTCTTATTATTATCAATCTAACTCATATTATTAGCCATATTATGCTTATATGATCGATAGAATAACAATTACTATACTCACTACTCTTAGTATTATCAATCTAACTCATATTATTAGCCATATTATGCTTATATTATCGATAGAACGACAATTACTATACTTATTACTGCATTATTATCAATCTAACTCATATTATTAGCCATATTGTGCTTATATGATCGATAGAACGACAATTACTATACTTATTACTCCTATTATTATAAATCTAACTCATATTATTAGCCATATTATGCTTATATGATCGATAGTACGACAATTACTATACTCATTACTCTTATTATTATTAATCTAACTCATGCTATTAGCCATATTATGCTTATATGATCGATATAACGACAATTACTATACTTATTACTCTTATTATTATCAATCTAACTCATATTATTAACCATATTATGCAGATATGATCGATAGAACGACAATTACTACACTTATTACTCTTATTATTATCAACCTAACTCACATTATTAGCCATTTTATGCTTAAATGATCGATAGAACGGCAATTACTATACTTATTACTCTTATTATTATGAATCTAACTCCTATTATTAACCATATTATGCAATTATGATCGATAGAACGACAATTACTATACTTATTACACTTATTATTATCAATCTAACTCATATTATTAACCATATTATGCTAATATGATCGATAGAACGACAATTACAATACTTATTACACTCACTATTATCAATCTAACTCATATTATTAACCATATTATGCAGATATGATCGATAGCACGACATTGACTATTCTTATTACTCTTATTACTATCAACCTAACTCATATTATTAGCCATATTATGCTTATATGATCGATAGAACGACAATCACTATACTTATTACTCTTATTATTATCAACCTAACTCATATTATTAGCCATATTATGCTTATATTATCGATAGAACGACAATTACTATACTTATTACTGTTATTATTATCAATCTAACTCATATTATTAACCATATTATGCTGATATGATCGATAGTACGACAATTACTATACTTATTACTCTTATTATTATAAATCTAACTCATATTATTAGCCATATTATGCTTAAATGATCGATAGAACGACAATTACTATACTTATTACTCTTATTATTATCTACCTAACTCATATTATTAGCCATATTATGCTTATATTATCGATAGAACGACAATTACTATACTTATTACGCTTATTATTATCAATCTAACTCATATTATTAGCCATATTATGCTTATATGATCGATAGAATGAGAATTATTATACTCACTACTCTTAGTATTATCAATCTAACTCATATTATTAGCCATATTATGCTTATATTATCGATAGAACGACAATTACTATACTTATTACTGCATTATTATCAATCTAACTCATATTATTAGGCATATTGTGCTTATATGTTCGATAGAACGACATTTACTATACTTATTACTCCTATTATTATAAATCTAACTCATATTATTAGCCATATTATGCTTATATGATCGATAGTACGACAATTACTATACTCATTACTCTTATTATTATTAATCTAACTCATGCTATTAGCCATATTATGCTTATATGATCGATATAACGACAATTACTATACTTATTACTCTTATTATTATCAATCTAACTCATATTATTAACCATATTATGCAGATATGATCGATAGAACGACAATTACTATACTTATTACTCTTATTATTATCAATCTAACTCATATTATTAGCCATATTGTGCTTATATGAGCGATAGAACGACAATTACTATATTTATTACACTCACTATTATCAATCTAACTCACATTATTAGCCATATTATGGTTATATGACCGATAGAACGACAGTTACTATACTTATTGCTCTTATTATTATAAATCTAACTCATATTATTAGCCATATTATGCTTATATGATCGATAGTACGACAATTACTATACTCATTGCTCTTATTATTATCAATCTAACTCATATTATTAACCATATTATGCAGATATGATCGATAGAACGACAATTACTATACCCATTAGTCTTATTATTATCAATCTAACTGATGCTATTAGCCATATTATGCTTATATGATCGATATAACGACAATTACTATACTTATTACTCTTATTATTATCAATCTAACTCATACTATTAACCATATTATGCAGATATGATCGATAGAACGACAATTACTATACTTATTACTCTTATTATTATCAATCTAACTCATATTATTAACCATATTATGCAGATATGATCGATAGAACGACAATTACTACACTTATTACTCTTATTATTATCAACCTAACTCATATTATTATCCATATTATGCTTATATGATCGATAGAACGACAATTACTATACTTATTGCTCTTATTATTATAAATCTAACTCATATTATTAGACATATTATGCTTATACGATCGATAGAACGACAATTACTATACTTATTACACTTATTATTATCAATCTAACTCATATTATTATCCATATTATGCTTATATGATCGATCGAACGACAATTACTATACTTATTACTCTTATTATTATAAATCTAACTCATATTATTAGCCATATTGTGCTTATGTGATCGATAGAACGACAATTACTATACTTATTACTCTTATTATTATAAATCTAACTCATATTATTAGCCATATTATGCTTATATGATCGATAGTACGACAATTACTATACTCATTACTCTTATTATTATCAATCTAACTAATATTATTAACCATATTATGCAGATATGATCGATAGAACGACAATTACTATATTTATTACTCTTGTTATTATAAATCTAACTCATAGTATTAGCCATATTATGCTAATATGATCGATAGAACGACAATTACTATACTTATTACACTCACTATTATCAATCTAACTCATATTATTAACCATATTATGCAGATATGATCGATAGCACGACATTGACTATTCTTATTACTCTTATTACTATCAACCTAACTCATATTATTAGCCATATTATGCTTATATGATCGATAGAACGACAATCACTATACTTATTACTCTTATTATTATCAACCTAAGTCATATTATTAGCCACATTATGCTTATATTATCGATAGAACGACAATTACTATACTTATTACTGTTATTATTATCAATCTAACTCATATTATTAGCCATATTATGCTTAAATGATCGATGGAACGACAATTACTATACTTATTACTCTTATTATTATCTACCTAACTCATATTATTAGCCATATTATGCTTATATTATCGATAGAACGACAATTACTATACTTATTACGTTTATTATTATCAATCTAACTCATATTATTAGCCATATTATGCTTATATGATCGATAGAATGAGAATTACTACACTTATTACTCTTATTATTATCAACCTAACTCATATTATTAGCCATATTATGCTTAAATGATGGATAGAACGACAAATACTATACTTATTACTAATATTATTATCAATCTAACTCATATTATTAACCATATTATGCTAATATGATCGATAGAACGACAATGACTATACTTATTACACTCACTATTATCAATCTAACTCATATTATTAGCCATATTATGCTTATATTATCGATAGAACGACAATTACTATACTTATTACTGTTATTATTATCAATCTAACTCATATTATTAGCCATATTGTGCTTATATGATCGATAGAACGACAATTACTATACTTATTACTCTTATTATTATGAATCTAACTCATATTATTAACCATATTATGCAATTATGATCGATAGGACGACAATTACTATACTTATTACACTTATTATTATCAATCTAACTCATATTATTAGCCATATTGTGCTTATATGATCGATAGAACGACAATTACTATACTTATTACTCTTACTATTATAAATCTAACTCATATTATTAGACATATTATGCTTATATGATCGATAGTACGACAATTACTATACACATTACTCTTATTATTATGAATCTAACTCATATTATTAACCATATTATGCAATTATGATCGATAGGACGACAATTACTATACTTATTACACTTATTATTATCAATCTAACTCATATTATTAGCCATATTGTGCTTATATGATCGATAGAACGACAATTACTATACTTATTACTCTTACTATTATAAATCTAACTCATATTATTAGACATATTATGCTTATATGATCGATAGTACGACAATTACTATACACATTACTCTTATTATTATCAATCTAACTCATATTATTAACCATATTATGCACATATGATCGATAGCACGACATTTACTATACTTATTACTCGTATTATTATCAACCTAACGCATATTGTTAGCCATATTATGCTTATATGATCGATAGAAAGACAATCACTATACTTATTACTCTTATTATTATCTACCTAACTCATATTATTAGCCATATTATGCTTATATTATCGATAGAACGACAATTACTATACTTATTACTCTTATTATTATAAATCTAACTCATATTATTAGCCATATTATGCTTATATGATCGATAGAACGACAATTACTATACTTATTACTCTTATAATTATCAATCTAACTCATATTATTAGCCATATTGTGCTTATATGAGCGATAGAACGACAATTACTATATTTATTACACTCACTATTATCAATCTAACTCATATTATTAACCATATTATGCAGATATGATCGATAGAACGACAATTACTATACTCATTACTCTTATTATTATCAATCTAACTCATGCTATTAGCCATATTATGGTTATATGATCGATATAACGACAATTACTATACTTATTACTCTTATTATTATCAATCTAACTCATATTATTAGCCATATTGTGCTTATATGATCGATAGAACGACAATTACTATACTAATTACTCTTACTATTATAAATCTAACTCATATTATTAGCCATATTATGCTTATATGATCGATAGTACGACAATTACTATACTCATTACTCTTATTATTATCAACCTAACTAATATTATTAACCATATTATGCAGATATGATCGATAGAACGACAATTACTATATTTATTACTCTTGTTATTATAAATCTAACTCATAGTATTAGCCATATTATGCTAATATGATCGATAGAACGACAATTACTATACTTATTACACTCACTATTATCAATCTAACTCATATTATTAACCATATTATGCAGATATGATCGATAGCACGACATTGACTATTCTTATTACTCTTATTACTATCAACCTAACTCATATTATTAGCCATATTATGCTTATATGATCGATAGAACGACAATCACTATACTTATTACTCTTATTATTATCAACCTAAGTCATATTATTAGCCACATTATGCTTATATTATCGATAGAACGACAATTACTATACTTATTACTGTTATTATTATCAATCTAACTCATATTATTAGCCATATTATGCTTAAATGATCGATGGAACGACAATTACTATACTTATTACTCTTATTATTATCTACCTAACTCATATTATTAGCCATATTATGCTTATATTATCGATAGAACGACAATTACTATACTTATTACGTTTATTATTATCAATCTAACTCATATTATTAGCCATATTATGCTTATATGATCGATAGAATGAGAATTACTACACTTATTACTCTTATTATTATCAACCTAACTCATATTATTAGCCATATTATGCTTAAATGATGGATAGAACGACAAATACTATACTTATTACTAATATTATTATCAATCTAACTCATATTATTAACCATATTATGCTAATATGATCGATAGAACGACAATGACTATACTTATTACACTCACTATTATCAATCTAACTCATATTATTAGCCATATTATGCTTATATTATCGATAGAACGACAATTACTATACTTATTACTTTTATTATTATCAATCTAACTCATATTATTAGCCATATTGTGCTTATATGATCGATAGAACGACAATTACTATACTTATTACTCTTATTATTATGAATCTAACTCATATTATTAACCATATTATGCAATTATGATCGATAGGACGACAATTACTATACTTATTACACTTATTATTATCAATCTAACTCATATTATTAGCCATATTGTGCTTATATGATCGATAGAACGACAATTACTATACTTATTACTCTTACTATTATAAATCTAACTCATATTATTAGACATATTATGCTTATATGATCGATAGTACGACAATTACTATACACATTACTCTTATTATTATGAATCTAACTCATATTATTAACCATATTATGCAATTATGATCGATAGGACGACAATTACTATACTTATTACACTTATTATTATCAATCTAACTCATATTATTAGCCATATTGTGCTTATATGATCGATAGAACGACAATTACTATATTTATTACTCTTACTATTATAAATCTAACTCATATTATTAGACATATTATGCTTATATGATCGATAGTACGACAATTACTATACACATTACTCTTATTATTATCAATCTAACTCATATTATTAACCATATTATGCACATATGATCGATAGCACGACATTTACTATACTTATTACTCGTATTATTATCAACCTAACGCATATTGTTAGCCATATTATGCTTATATGATCGATAGAAAGACAATCACTATACTTATTACTCTTATTATTATCTACCTAACTCATATTATTAGCCATATTATGCTTATATTATCGATAGAACGACAATTACTATACTTATTACTCTTATTATTATAAATCTAACTCATATTATTAGCCATATTATGCTTATATGATCGATAGAACGACAATTACTATACTTATTACTCTTATAATTATCAATCTAACTCATATTATTAGCCATATTGTGCTTATATGAGCGATAGAACGACAATTACTATATTTATTACACTCACTATTATCAATCTAACTCATATTATTAACCATATTATGCAGATATGATCGATAGAACGACAATTACTATACTCATTACTCTTATTATTATCAATCTAACTCATGCTATTAGCCATATTATTTTTATATGATCGATATAACGACAATTACTATACTTATTACTCTTATTATTATCAATCTAACTCATATTATTAGCCATATTGTGCTTATATGATCGATAGAACGACAATTAATTATACTAATTACTCTTACTATTATAAATCTAACTCATATTATTAGACATATTATGCTTATATGATCGATAGTACGACAATTACTATACTCATTGCTCTTATTATTATCAATCTAACTCATATTATTATCCATATTATGCAGATATGATCGATAGAACGACAATTACTATACTTATTACTCTTATTATTATCAATCTAACTCATATTATTAGCCATATTGTGCTTATGTGATCGATAGAACGACAATTACTATACTTATTACTCTTATTATTATAAAACTAACTCATATTATTAGCCATATTATGCTTATATGATCGATAGTACGACAATTACTATACTCATTACTCTTATTATTATCAACCTAACTAATATTATTAACCATATTATGCAGATATGATCGATAGAACGACAATTACTATATTTATTACTCTTGTTATTATAAATCTAACTCATAGTATTAGCCATATTATGCTAATATGATCGATAGAACGACAATTACTATACTTATTACTCTTATTATTATCTACCTAACTCATATTATTAGCCATATTATGCTTATATTATCGATAGAACGACAATTACTATACTTATTACTCTTATTATTATAAATCTAACTCATATTATTAGCCATATTATGCTTATATGATCGATAGAACGACAATTACTATACTTATTACTCTTATTATTATCAATCTAACTCATATTATTAGCCATATTGTGCTTATATGATCGATAGAACGACAATTACTATACTAATTACTCTTACTATTATAAATCTAACTCAAGTTATTAGACATATTATGCTTATATGATCGATAGTACGACAATTACTATACTCATTACTCTTATTATTATCAATCTAACTCATATTATTAGCCATATTATGCTTATATGATCGATAGAATAACAATTACTATACTCACTACTCTTAGTATTATCAATCTAACTCATATTATTAGCCATATTATGCTTATATTATCGATAGAACGACAATTACTATACTTATTACTGCATTATTATCAATCTAACTCATATTATTAGCCATATTATGCTTATATGATCGATAGTACGACAATTGCTATACTCATTACTCTTATTATTATCAATCTAACTCATATTATTAGCCATATTATGCTTATATGATCGATAGAATAACAATTACTATACTCACTACTCTTAGTATTATCAATCTAACTCATATTATTAGCCATATTATGCTTATATTATCGATAGAACGACAATTACTATACTTATTACTGCATTATTATCAATCTAACTCATATTATTAGCCATATTGTGCTTATATGATCGATAGAACGACAATTACTATACTTATTACTCCTATTATTATAAATCTAACTCATATTATTAGCCATATTATGCTTATATGATCGATAGTACGACAATTACTATACTTATTACTCTTATTATTATCAATCTAACTCATACTATTAACCATATTATGCAGATATGATCGATAGAACGACAATTACTATACTTATTACTCTTATTATTATCAATCTAACTCATATTATTAACCATATTATGCTGATATGATCGATAGAACGACAATTACTACACTTATTACTCTTATTATTATCAACCTAACTCACATTATTAGCCATTTTATGCTTAAATGATCGATAGAACGGCAATTACTATACTTATTACTCTTATTATTATGAATCTAACTCATATTATTAACCATATTATGCAATTATGATCGATAGAACGACAATTACTATACTTATTACACTTATTATTATCAATCTAACTCATATTATTAACCATATTATGCTAATATGATCGATAGAACGACAATTACTATACTTATTACACTCACTATTATCAATCTAACTCATATTATTAACCATATTATGCAGATATGATCGATAGCACGACATTGACTATTCTTATTACTCTTATTACTATCAACCTAACTCATATTATTAGCCATATTATGCTTATATGATCGATAGAACGACAATCACTATACTTATTACTCTTATTATTATCAACCTAACTCATATTATTAGCCATATTATGCTTATATTATCGATAGAACGACAATTACTATACTTATTACTGTTATTATTATCAATCTAACTCATATTATTAACCATATTATGCTTATATGATCGACAGAACTACAATTACTGTACTTATTACTCTTATCATTATCGATCTAACTCATATTATTAGCCATATTATGTTTATATGATCGATAGAACGACAATTACTACTATACTCACTGCTCTTATTATCATCAATCTAACTCATATTATTAACCATATTATGCAGATATGATCGATAGAACGACAATTACTATACTTATTACTCTTATTATTATAAATCTAACTCATATTATTAGCCATATTATGCTTATATGATCGATAGTACGACAATTACTATACTCATTACTCTTATTATTATCAATCTAACTCATATTATTAACCATATTATGCAGATATGATCGATAGAACGACAATTACTATACTTATTACTCTTATTATTATCAATCTAACTCATATTATTAGCCATATTGTGCTTATATGAGCGATAGAACGACAATTACTATATTTATTACACTCACTATTATCAATCTAACTCTCATTATTAGCCATATTATGGTTATATGACCGATAGAACGACAATTACTATACTTATTGCTCTTATTATTATAAATCTAACTCATATTATTAGCCATATTATGCTTATATGATCGATAGTACGACAATTACTATACTCATTGCTCTTATTATTATCAATCTAACTCATATTATTAACCATATTATGCAGATATGATCGATAGAACGACAATTACTATACTTATTACACTTATTATTATCAATCTAACTCATATTATTAGCCATATTGTGCTTATATGGTCGATAGAACGACAATTACTATACTTATTACTCTTACTATTATAAATCTAACTCATATTATTAGACATATTATGCTTATATGATCGATAGTACGACAATTACTATACACATTACTCTTATTATTATCAATCTAACTCATATTATTAACCATACTATGCACATATGATCGATAGCACGACATTTACTATACTTATTACTCGTATTATTATCAACCTAACGCATATTGTTAGCCATATTATGCTTATATGATCGATAGAAAGACAATCACTATACTTATTACTCTTATTATTATCTACCTAACTCATATTATTAGCCATATTATGCTTATATTATCGATAGAACGACAATTACTATACTTATTACTCTTATTATTATAAATCTAACTCATATTATTAGCCATATTATGCTTATATGATCGATAGAACGACAATTACTATACTTATTACTCTTATTATTATCAATCTAACTCATATTATTAGCCATATTGTGCTTATATGATCGATAGAACGACAATTACTATACTAATTACTCTTACTATTATAAATCTAACTCAAGTTATTAGACATATTATGCTTATATGATCGATAGTACGACAATTACTATACTCATTACTCTTATTATTATCAATCTAACTCATATTATTAGCCATATTATGCTTATATGATCGATAGAATAACAATTACTATACTCACTACTCTTAGTATTATCAATCTAACTCATATTATTAGCCATATTATGCTTATATTATCGATAGAACGACAATTACTATACTTATTACTGCATTATTATCAATCTAACTCATATTATTAGCCATATTATGCTTATATGATCGATAGTACGACAATTGCTATACTCATTACTCTTATTATTATCAATCTAACTCATATTATTAGCCATATTATGCTTATATGATCGATAGAATAACAATTACTATACTCACTACTCTTAGTATTATCAATCTAACTCATATTATTAGCCATATTATGCTTATATTATCGATAGAACGACAATTACTATACTTATTACTGCATTATTATCAATCTAACTCATATTATTAGCCATATTGTGCTTATATGATCGATAGAACGACAATTACTATACTTATTACTCCTATTATTATAAATCTAACTCATATTATTAGCCATATTATGCTTATATGATCGATAGTACGACAATTACTATACTTATTACTCTTATTATTATCAATCTAACTCATATTATTAGCCATATTATGCTTATATTATCGATAGAACGACAATTACTATACTTATTACGTTTATTATTATCAATCTAACTCATATTATTAGCCATATTATGCTTATATGATCGATAGAATGAGAATTACTACACTTAATACTCTTATTATTATCAACCTAACTCATATTATTAGCCATATTATGCTTAAATGATGGATAGAACGACAAATACTATACTTATTACTAATATTATTATCAATCTAACTCATATTATTAACCATATTATGCTAATATGATCGATAGAACGACAATGACTATACTTATTACACTCACTATTATCAATCTAACTCATATTATTAGCCATATTATGCTTATATTATCGATAGAGCGACAATTACTATACTTATTACTGTTATTATTATCAATCTAACTCATATTATTAGCCATATTGTGCTTATATGATCGATAGAACGACAATTACTATACTTATTACTCTTATTATTATGAATCTAACTCATATTATTAACCATATTATGCAATTATGATCGATAGGACGACAATTACTATACTTATTACACTTATTATTATCAATCTAACTCATATTATTAGCCATATTGTGCTTATATGGTCGATAGAACGACAATTACTATACTTATTACTCTTACTATTATAAATCTAACTCATATTATTAGACATATTATGCTTATATGATCGATAGTACGACAATTACTATACACATTACTCTTATTATTATCAATCTAACTCATATTATTAACCATATTATGCACATATGATCGATAGCACGACATTTACTATACTTATTACTCGTATTATTATCAACCTAACGCATATTGTTAGCCATATTATGCTTATATGATCGATAGAAAGACAATCACTATACTTATTACTCTTATTATTATCTACCTAACTCATATTATTAGCCATATTATGCTTATATTATCGATAGAACGACAATTACTATACTTATTACTCTTATTATTATAAATCTAACTCATATTATTAGCCATATTATGCTTATATGATCGATAGAACGACAATTACTATACTTATTACTCTTATTATTATCAATCTAACTCATATTATTAGCCATATTGTGCTTATATGATCGATAGAACGACAATTACTATACTAATTACTCTTACTATTATAAATCTAACTCAAGTTATTAGACATATTATGCTTATATGATCGATAGTACGACAATTACTATACTCATTACTCTTATTATTATCAATCTAACTCATATTATTAGCCATATTATGCTTATATGATCGATAGAATAACAATTACTATACTCACTACTCTTAGTATTATCAATCTAACTCATATTATTAGCCATATTATGCTTATATTATCGATAGAACGACAATTACTATACTTATTACTGCATTATTATCAATCTAACTCATATTATTAGCCATATTATGCTTATATGATCGATAGTACGACAATTGCTATACTCATTACTCTTATTATTATCAATCTAACTCATATTATTAGCCATATTATGCTTATATGATCGATAGAATAACAATTACTATACTCACTACTCTTAGTATTATCAATCTAACTCATATTATTAGCCATATTATGCTTATATTATCGATAGAACGACAATTACTATACTTATTACTGCATTATTATCAATCTAACTCATATTATTAGCCATATTGTGCTTATATGATCGATAGAACGACAATTACTATACTTATTACTCCTATTATTATAAATCTAACTCATATTATTAGCCATATTATGCTTATATGATCGATAGTACGACAATTACTATACTTATTACTCTTATTATTATCAATCTAACTCATACTATTAACCATATTATGCAGATATGATCGATAGAACGACAATTACTATACTTATTACTCTTATTATTATCAATCTAACTCATATTATTAACCATATTATGCTGATATGATCGATAGAACGACAATTACTACACTTATTACTCTTATTATTATCAACCTAACTCACATTATTAGCCATTTTATGCTTAAATGATCGATAGAACGGCAATTACTATACTTATTACTCTTATTATTATGAATCTAACTCATATTATTAACCATATTATGCAATTATGATCGATAGAACGACAATTACTATACTTATTACACTTATTATTATCAATCTAACTCATATTATTAACCATATTATGCTAATATGATCGATAGAACGACAATTACTATACTTATTACACTCACTATTATCAATCTAACTCATATTATTAACCATATTATGCAGATATGATCGATAGCACGACATTGACTATTCTTATTACTCTTATTACTATCAACCTAACTCATATTATTAGCCATATTATGCTTATATGATCGATAGAACGACAATCACTATACTTATTACTCTTATTATTATCAACCTAACTCATATTATTAGCCATATTATGCTTATATTATCGATAGAACGACAATTACTATACTTATTACTGTTATTATTATCAATCTAACTCATATTATTAACCATATTATGCTTATATGATCGACAGAACTACAATTACTGTACTTATTACTCTTATCATTATCGATCTAACTCATATTATTAGCCATATTATGTTTATATGATCGATAGAACGACAATTACTACTATACTCACTGCTCTTATTATCATCAATCTAACTCATATTATTAACCATATTATGCAGATATGATCGATAGAACGACAATTACTATACTTATTACTCTTATTATTATAAATCTAACTCATATTATTAGCCATATTATGCTTATATGATCGATAGTACGACAATTACTATACTCATTACTCTTATTATTATCAATCTAACTCATATTATTAACCATATTATGCAGATATGATCGAAAGAACGACAATTACTATACTTATTACTCTTATTATTATCAATCTAACTCATATTATTAGCCATATTGTGCTTATATGAGCGATAGAACGACAATTACTATATTTATTACACTCACTATTATCAATCTAACTCTCATTATTAGCCATATTATGGTTATATGACCGATAGAACGACAATTACTATACTTATTGCTCTTATTATTATAAATCTAACTCATATTATTAGCCATATTATGCTTATATGATCGATAGTACGACAATTACTATACTCATTGCTCTTATTATTATCAATCTAACTCATATTATTAACCATATTATGCAGATATGATCGATAGAACGACAATTACTATACTTATTACACTTATTATTATCAATCTAACTCATATTATTAGCCATATTGTGCTTATATGGTCGATAGAACGACAATTACTATACTTATTACTCTTACTATTATAAATCTAACTCATATTATTAGACATATTATGCTTATATGATCGATAGTACGACAATTACTATACACATTACTCTTATTATTATCAATCTAACTCATATTATTAACCATATTATGCACATATGATCGATAGCACGACATTTACTATACTTATTACTCGTATTATTATCAACCTAACGCATATTGTTAGCCATATTATGCTTATATGATCGATAGAAAGACAATCACTATACTTATTACTCTTATTATTATCTACCTAACTCATATTATTAGCCATATTATGCTTATATTATCGATAGAACGACAATTACTATACTTATTACTCTTATTATTATAAATCTAACTCATATTATTAGCCATATTATGCTTATATGATCGATAGAACGACAATTACTATACTTATTACTCTTATTATTATCAATCTAACTCATATTATTAGCCATATTGTGCTTATATGATCGATAGAACGACAATTACTATACTAATTACTCTTACTATTATAAATCTAACTCAAGTTATTAGACATATTATGCTTATATGATCGATAGTACGACAATTACTATACTCATTACTCTTATTATTATCAATCTAACTCATATTATTAGCCATATTATGCTTATATGATCGATAGAATAACAATTACTATACTCACTACTCTTAGTATTATCAATCTAACTCATATTATTAGCCATATTATGCTTATATTATCGATAGAACGACAATTACTATACTTATTACTGCATTATTATCAATCTAACTCATATTATTAGCCATATTATGCTTATATGATCGATAGTACGACAATTGCTATACTCATTACTCTTATTATTATCAATCTAACTCATATTATTAGCCATATTATGCTTATATGATCGATAGAATAACAATTACTATACTCACTACTCTTAGTATTATCAATCTAACTCATATTATTAGCCATATTATGCTTATATTATCGATAGAACGACAATTACTATACTTATTACTGCATTATTATCAATCTAACTGATATTATTAGCCATATTGTGCTTATATGATCGATAGAACGACAATTACTATACTTATTACTCCTATTATTATAAATCTAACTCATATTATTAGCCATATTATGCTTATATGATCGATAGTACGACAATTACTATACTTATTACTCTTATTATTATCAATCTAACTCATACTATTAACCATATTATGCAGATATGATCGATAGAACGACAATTACTATACTTATTACTCTTATTATTATCAATCTAACTCATATTATTAACCATATTATGCTGATATGATCGATAGAACGACAATTACTACACTTATTACTCTTATTATTATCAACCTAACTCACATTATTAGCCATTTTATGCTTAAATGATCGATAGAACGGCAATTACTATACTTATTACTCTTATTATTATGAATCTAACTCATATTATTAACCATATTATGCAATTATGATCGATAGAACGACAATTACTATACTTATTACACTTATTATTATCAATCTAACTCATATTATTAACCATATTATGCTAATATGATCGATAGAACGACAATTACTATACTTATTACACTCACTATTATCAATCTAACTCATATTATTAACCATATTATGCAGATATGATCGATAGCACGACATTGACTATTCTTATTACTCTTATTACTATCAACCTAACTCATATTATTAGCCATATTATGCTTATATGATCGATAGAACGACAATCACTATACTTATTACTCTTATTATTATCAACCTAACTCATATTATTAGCCATATTATGCTTATATTATCGATAGAACGACAATTACTATACTTATTACTGTTATTATTATCAATCTAACTCATATTATTAACCATATTATGCTTATATGATCGACAGAACTACAATTACTGTACTTATTACTCTTATCATTATCGATCTAACTCATATTATTAGCCATATTATGTTTATATGATCGATAGAACGACAATTACTACTATACTCACTGCTCTTATTATCATCAATCTAACTCATATTATTAACCATATTATGCAGATATGATCGATAGAACGACAATTACTATACTTATTACTCTTATTATTATAAATCTAACTCATATTATTAGCCATATTATGCTTATATGATCGATAGAACGACAATTACTATACTTATTACACTCACTATTATCAATCTAACTCATATTATTAACCATATTATGCAGATATGATCGATAGCACGACATTGACTATTCTTATTACTCTTATTACTATCAACCTAACTCATATTATTAGCCATATTATGCTTATATGATCGATAGAACGACAATCACTATACTTATTACTCTTATTATTATCAACCTAACTCATATTATTAGCCATATTATGCTTATATTATCGATAGAACGACAATTACTATACTTATTACTGTTATTATTATCAATCTAACTCATATTATTAACCATATTATGCTTATATGATCGACAGAACTACAATTACTGTACTTATTACTCTTATCATTATCGATCTAACTCATATTATTAGCCATATTATGTTTATATGATCGATAGAACGACAATTACTACTATACTCACTGCTCTTATTATCATCAATCTAACTCATATTATTAACCATATTATGCAGATATGATCGATAGAACGACAATTACTATACTTATTACTCTTATTATTATAAATCTAACTCATATTATTAGCCATATTATGCTTATATGATCGATAGTACGACAATTACTATACTCATTACTCTTATTATTATCAATCTAACTCATATTATTAACCATATTATGCAGATATGATCGATAGAACGACAATTACTATACTTATTACTCTTATTATTATCAATCTAACTCATATTATTAGCCATATTGTGCTTATATGAGCGATAGAACGACAATTACTATATTTATTACACTCACTATTATCAATCTAACTCTCATTATTAGCCATATTATGGTTATATGACCGATAGAACGACAATTACTATACTTATTGCTCTTATTATTATAAATCTAACTCATATTATTAGCCATATTATGCTTATATGATCGATAGTACGACAATTACTATACTCATTGCTCTTATTATTATCAATCTAACTCATATTATTAACCATATTATGCAGATATGATCGATAGAACGACAATTACTATACTTATTACACTTATTATTATCAATCTAACTCATATTATTAGCCATATTGTGCTTATATGGTCGATAGAACGACAATTACTATACTTATTACTCTTACTATTATAAATCTAACTCATATTATTAGACATATTATGCTTATATGATCGATAGTACGACAATTACTATACACATTACTCTTATTATTATCAATCTAACTCATATTATTAACCATATTATGCACATATGATCGATAGCACGACATTTACTATACTTATTACTCGTATTATTATCAACCTAACGCATATTGTTAGCCATATTATGCTTATATGATCGATAGAAAGACAATCACTATACTTATTACTCTTATTATTATCTACCTAACTCATATTATTAGCCATATTATGCTTATATTATCGATAGAACGACAATTACTATACTTATTACTCTTATTATTATAAATCTAACTCATATTATTAGCCATATTATGCTTATATGATCGATAGAACGACAATTACTATACTTATTACTCTTATTATTATCAATCTAACTCATACTATTAACCATATTATGCAGATATGATCGATAGAACGACAATTACTATACTTATTACTCTTATTATTATCAATCTAACTCATATTATTAACCATATTATGCAGATATGATCGATAGAACGACAATTACTACACTTATTACTCTTATTATTATCAACCTAACTCACATTATTAGCCATTTTATGCTTAAATGATCGATAGAACGGCAATTACTATACTTATTACTCTTATTATTATGAATCTAACTCCTATTATTAACCATATTATGCAATTATGATCGATAGAACGACAATTACTATACTTATTACACTTATTATTATCAATCTAACTCATATTATTAACCATATTATGCTAATATGATCGATAGAACGACAATTACTATACTTATTACACTCACTATTATCAATCTAACACATATTATTAACCATATTATGCAGATATGATCGATAGCACGACATTGACTATTCTTATTACTCTTATTACTATCAACCTAACTCATATTATTAACCATATTATGCTAATATGATCGATAGAACGACAATTACTATATTTATTACACTCACTATTATCAATCTAACTCACATTATTAGCCATATTATGGTTATATGACCGATAGAACGACAATTACTATACTTATTGCTCTTATTATTATAAATCTAACTCATATTATTAGCCATATTATGCTTATATGATCGATAGTACGACAATTACTATACTCATTGCTCTTATTATTATCAATCTAACTCATATTATTAACCATATTATGCAGATATGATCGATAGAACGACAATTACTATACCCATTAGTCTTATTATTATCAATCTAACTGATGCTATTAGCCATATTATGCTTATATGATCGATATAACGACAATTACTATACTTATTACTCTTATTATTATCAATCTAACTCATACTATTAACCATATTATGCAGATATGATCGATAGAACGACAATTACTATACTTATTACTCTTATTATTATCAATCTAACTCATATTATTAACCATATTATGCAGATATGATCGATAGAACGACAATTACTACACTTATTACTCTTATTATTATCAACCTAACTCACATTATTAGCCATTTTATGCTTAAATGATCGATAGAACGGCAATTACTATACTTATTACTCTTATTATTATGAATCTAACTCCTATTATTAACAATATTATGCAATTATGATCGATAGAACGACAATTACTATACTCATTACTCTTATTATTATCAATCTAACTCATATTATTAGGCATATTGTGCTTATATGAGCGATAGAACGACAATTACTATATTTATTACACTCACTGTTATCAATCTAACTCATATTATTAACCATATTATGCAGATATGATCGATAGAACGACAATTACTATACTCATTACTCTTATTATTATCAATCTAACTCATGCTATTAGCCATATTATGCTTATATTATCGATAGAACGACAATTACTATACTCATTGCTCTTATTATTATCAATCTAACTCATATTATTAACCATATTATGCAGATATGATCGATAGAACGACAATTACTATACCCATTAGTCTTATTATTATCAATCTAACTGATGCTATTAGCCATATTATGCTTATATGATCGATATAACGACAATTACTATACTTATTACTCTTATTATTATCAATCTAACTCATACTATTAACCATATTATGCAGATATGATCGATAGAACGACAATTACTATACTTATTACTCTTATTATTATCAATCTAACTCATATTATTAACCATATTATGCTGATATGATCGATAGAACGACAATTACTACACTTATTACTCTTATTATTATCAACCTAACTCACATTATTAGCCATTTTATGCTTAAATGATCGATAGAACGGTAATTACTATACTTATTACTCTTATTATTATGAATCTAACTCATATTATTAACCATATTATGCAATTATGATCGATAGAACGACAATTACCATACTTATTACACTTATTATTATCAATCTAACTCATATTATTAACCATATTATGCTAATATGATCGATAGAACGACAATTACTATACTTATTACTCTTATTATTATCAACCTAACTCATATTATTAGCCATATTATGCTTATATTATCGATAGAACGACAATTACTATACTTATTACTGTTATTATTATCAATCTAACTCATATTATTAACCATATTATGCTTATATGATCGACAGAACTACAATTACTGTACTTATTACTCTTATCATTATCGATCTAACTCATATTATTAGCCATATTATGTTTATATGATCGATAGAACGACAATTACTACTATACTCACTGCTCTTATTATCATCAATCTAACTCATATTATTAACCATATTATGCAGATATGATCGATAGAACGACAATTACTATACTTATTACTCTTATTATTATAAATCTAACTCATATTATTAGCCATATTATGCTTATATGATCGATAGTACGACAATTACTATACTCATTACTCTTATTATTATCAATCTAACTCATATTATTAACCATATTATGCAGATATGATCGATAGAACGACAATTACTATACTTATTACTCTTATTATTATCAATCTAACTCATATTATTAGCCATATTGTGCTTATATGAGCGATAGAACGACAATTACTATATTTATTACACTCACTATTATCAATCTAACTCACATTATTAGCCATATTATGGTTATATGACCGATAGAACGACAATTACTATACTTATTGCTCTTATTATTATAAATCTAACTCATATTATTAGCCATATTATGCTTATATGATCGATAGTACGACAATTACTATACTCATTGCTCTTATTATTATCAATCTAACTCATATTATTAACCATATTATGCAGATATGATCGATAGAACGACAATTACTATACCCATTAGTCTTATTATTATCAATCTAACTGATGCTATTAGCCATATTATGCTTATATGATCGATATAACGACAATTACTATACTTATTACTCTTATTATTATCAATCTAACTCATACTATTAACCATATTATGCAGATATGATCGATAGAACGACAATTACTATACTTATTACTCTTATTATTATCAATCTAACTCATATTATTAACCATATTATGCAGATATGATCGATAGAACGACAATTACTACACTTATTACTCTTATTATTATCAACCTAACTCACATTATTAGCCATTTTATGCTTAAATGATCGATAGAACGGCAATTACTATACTTATTACTCTTACTATTATGAATCTAACTCCTATTATTAACAATATTATGCAATTATGATCGATAGAACGACAATTACTATACTTATTACACTTATTATTATCAATCTAACTCATATTATTAACCATATTATGCTAATATGATCGATAGAACGACAATTACTATACTTATTACACTCACTATTATCAATCTAACTCATATTATTAACCATATTATGCAGATATGATCGATAGCACGACATTGACTATTCTTATTACTCTTATTACTATCAACCTAACTCATATTATTAGCCATATTATGCTTATATGATCGATAGTACGACAATTACTATACTCATTGCTCTTATTATTATCAATCTAACTCATATTATTAACCATATTATGCAGATATGATCGATAGAACGACAATTACTATACCCATTAGTCTTATTATTATCAATCTAACTGATGCTATTAGCCATATTATGCTTATATGATCGATATAACGACAATTACTATACTTATTACTCTTATTATTATCAATCTAACTCATACTATTAACCATATTATGCAGATATGATCGATAGAACGACAATTACTATACTTATTACTCTTATTATTATCAATCTAACTCATATTATTAACCATATTATGCTGATATGATCGATAGAACGACAATTACTACACTTATTACTCTTATTATTATCAACCTAACTCACATTATTAGCCATTTTATGCTTAAATGATCGATAGAACGGTAATTACTATACTTATTACTCTTATTATTATGAATCTAACTCATATTATTAACCATATTATGCAATTATGATCGATAGAACGACAATTACCATACTTATTACACTTATTATTATCAATCTAACTCATATTATTAACCATATTATGCTAATATGATCGATAGAACGACAATTACTATACTTATTACACTCACTATTATCAATCTAACTCATATTATTAACCATATTATGCAGATATGATCGATAGCACGACATTGACTATTCTTATTACTCTTATTACTATCAACCTAACTCATATTATTAGCCATATTATGCTTATATGATCGATAGAACGACAATCACTATACTTATTACTCTTATTATTATCAACCTAACTCATATTATTAGCCATATTATGCTTATATTATCGATAGAACGACAATTACTATACTTATTACTGTTATTATTATCAATCTAACTCATATTATTAACCATATTATGCTTATATGATCGACAGAACTACAATTACTGTACTTATTACTCTTATCATTATCGATCTAACTCATATTATTAGCCATATTATGTTTATATGATCGATAGAACGACAATTACTACTATACTCACTGCTCTTATTATCATCAATCTAACTCATATTATTAACCATATTATGCAGATATGATCGATAGAACGACAATTACTATACTTATTACTCTTATTATTATAAATCTAACTCATATTATTAGCCATATTATGCTTATATGATCGATAGTACGACAATTACTATACTCATTACTCTTATTATTATCAATCTAACTCATATTATGAACCATATTATGCAGATATGATCGATTGAACGACAATTACTATACTTATTACTCTTATTATTATCAATCTAACTCATATTATTAGCCATATTGTGCTTATATGAGCGACAGAACGACAATTACTATATTTATTACACTCACTATTATCAATCTAACTCACATTATTAGCCATATTATGCTTATATTATCGATAGAACGACAATTACTATACTTATTACGCTTATTATTATCAATCTAACTCATATTATTAGCCATATTATGCTTATATGATCGATAGAATGAGAATTACTATACTCACTACTCTTAGTATTATCAATCTAACTGATGCTATTAGCCATATTATGCTTATATGATCGATATAACGACAATTACTATACTTATTACTCTTATTATTATCAATCTAACTCATACTATTAACCATATTATGCAGATATGATCGATAGAACGACAATTACTATACTTATTACTCTTATTATTATCAATCTAACTCATATTATTAACCATATTATGCAGATATGATCGATAGAACGACAATTACTACACTTATTACTCTTATTATTATCAACCTAACTCACATTATTAGCCATTTTATGCTTAAATGATCGATAGAACGGCAATTACTATACTTATTACTCTTATTATTATGAATCTAACTCCTATTATTAACCATATTATGCAATTATGATCGATAGAACGACAATTACTATACTTATTACACTTATTATTATCAATCTAACTCATATTATTAACCATATTATGCTAATATGATCGATAGAACGACAATTACTATACTTATTACACTCACTATTATCAATCTAACTCATATTATTAACCATATTATGCAGATATGATCGATAGCACGACATTGACTATTCTTATTACTCTTATTACTATCAACCTAACTCATATTATTAGCCATATTATGCTTATATGATCGATAGAACGACAATCACTATACTTATTACTCTTATTATTATCAACCTAACTCATATTATTAGCCATATTATGCTTATATTATCGATAGAACGACAATTACTATACTTATTACTGTTATTATTATCAATCTAACTCATATTATTAACCATATTATGCTTATATGATCGACAGAACTACAATTACTGTACTTATTACTCTTATCATTATCGATCTAACTCATATTATTAGCCATATTATGTTTATATGATCGATAGAACGACAATTACTACTATACTCACTGCTCTTATTATCATCAATCTAACTCATATTATTAACCATATTATGCAGATATGATCGATAGAACGACAATTACTATACTTATTACTCTTATTATTATAAATCTAACTCATATTATTAGCCATATTATGCTTATATGATCGATAGTACGACAATTACTATACTCATTACTCTTATTATTATCAATCTAACTCATATTATTAACCATATTATGCAGATATGATCGATTGAACGACAATTACTATACTTATTACTCTTATTATTATCAATCTAACTCATATTATTAGCCATATTGTGCTTATATGAGCGACAGAACGACAATTACTATATTTATTACACTCACTATTATCAATCTAACTCACATTATTAGCCATATTATGCTTATATTATCGATAGAACGACAATTACTATACTTATTACGCTTATTATTATCAATCTAACTCATATTATTAGCCATATTATGCTTATATGATCGATAGAATGAGAATTACTATACTCACTACTCTTAGTATTATCAATCTAACTGATGCTATTAGCCATATTATGCTTATATGATCGATATAACGACAATTACTATACTTATTACTCTTATTATTATCAATCTAACTCATACTATTAACCATATTATGCAGATATGATCGATAGAACGACAATTACTATACTTATTACTCTTATTATTATCAATCTAACTCATATTATTAACCATATTATGCAGATATGATCGATAGAACGACAATTACTACACTTATTACTCTTATTATTATCAACCTAACTCACATTATTAGCCATTTTATGCTTAAATGATCGATAGAACGGCAATTACTATACTTATTACTCTTATTATTATGAATCTAACTCCTATTATTAACCATATTATGCAATTATGATCGATAGAACGACAATTACTATACTTATTACACTTATTATTATCAATCTAACTCATATTATTAACCATATTATGCTAATATGATCGATAGAACGACAATTACTATACTTATTACACTCACTATTATCAATCTAACTCATATTATTAACCATATTATGCAGATATGATCGATAGCACGACATTGACTATTCTTATTACTCTTATTACTATCAACCTAACTCATATTATTAGCCATATTATGCTTATATGATCGATAGAACGACAATCACTATACTTATTACTCTTATTATTATCAACCTAACTCATATTATTAGCCATATTATGCTTATATTATCGATAGAACGACAATTACTATACTTATTACTGTTATTATTATCAATCTAACTCATATTATTAACCATATTATGCTTATATGATCGACAGAACTACAATTACTGTACTTATTACTCTTATCATTATCGATCTAACTCATATTATTAGCCATATTATGTTTATATGATCGATAGAACGACAATTACTACTATACTCACTGCTCTTATTATCATCAATCTAACTCATATTATTAACCATATTATGCAGATAT
Source organism: Megachile rotundata (assembly GCF_050947335.1). Taxonomy (NCBI): domain Eukaryota; kingdom Metazoa; phylum Arthropoda; class Insecta; order Hymenoptera; family Megachilidae; genus Megachile; species Megachile rotundata. The sequence goes on from NW_027473771.1 coordinate 29,433, forward strand.
GATCGATAGAACGACAATTACTATACTTATTACTCTTATTATTATAAATCTAACTCATATTATTAGCCATATTATGCTTATATGATCGATAGTACGACAATTACTATACTCATTACTCTTATTATTATCAATCTAACTCATATTATGAACCATATTATGCAGATATGATCGATTGAACGACAATTACTATACTTATTACTCTTATTATTATCAATCTAACTCATATTATTAGCCATATTGTGCTTATATGAGCGACAGAACGACAATTACTATATTTATTACACTCACTATTATCAATCTAACTCACATTATTAGCCATATTATGCTTATATTATCGATAGAACGACAATTACTATACTTATTACGCTTATTATTATCAATCTAACTCATATTATTAGCCATATTATGCTTATATGATCGATAGAATGAGAATTACTATACTCACTACTCTTAGTATTATCAATCTAACTGATGCTATTAGCCATATTATGCTTATATGATCGATATAACGACAATTACTATACTTATTACTCTTATTATTATCAATCTAACTCATACTATTAACCATATTATGCAGATATGATCGATAGAACGACAATTACTATACTTATTACTCTTATTATTATCAATCTAACTCATATTATTAACCATATTATGCAGATATGATCGATAGAACGACAATTACTACACTTATTACTCTTATTATTATCAACCTAACTCACATTATTAGCCATTTTATGCTTAAATGATCGATAGAACGGCAATTACTATACTTATTACTCTTATTATTATGAATCTAACTCCTATTATTAACCATATTATGCAATTATGATCGATAGAACGACAATTACTATACTTATTACACTTATTATTATCAATCTAACTCATATTATTAACCATATTATGCTAATATGATCGATAGAACGACAATTACTATACTTATTACACTCACTATTATCAATCTAACTCATATTATTAACCATATTATGCAGATATGATCGATAGCACGACATTGACTATTCTTATTACTCTTATTACTATCAACCTAACTCATATTATTAGCCATATTATGCTTATATGATCGATAGAACGACAATCACTATACTTATTACTCTTATTATTATCAACCTAACTCATATTATTAGCCATATTATGCTTATATTATCGATAGAACGACAATTACTATACTTATTACTGTTATTATTATCAATCTAACTCATATTATTAACCATATTATGCTTATATGATCGACAGAACTACAATTACTGTACTTATTACTCTTATCATTATCGATCTAACTCATATTATTAGCCATATTATGTTTATATGATCGATAGAACGACAATTACTACTATACTCACTGCTCTTATTATCATCAATCTAACTCATATTATTAACCATATTATGCAGATATGATCGATAGAACGACAATTACTATACTTATTACTCTTATTATTATAAATCTAACTCATATTATTAGCCATATTATGCTTATATGATCGATAGTACGACAATTACTATACTCATTACTCTTATTATTATCAATCTAACTCATATTATTAACCATATTATGCAGATATGATCGATTGAACGACAATTACTATACTTATTACTCTTATTATTATCAATCTAACTCATATTATTAGCCATATTGTGCTTATATGAGCGACAGAACGACAATTACTATATTTATTACACTCACTATTATCAATCTAACTCACATTATTAGCCATATTATGCTTATATTATCGATAGAACGACAATTACTATACTTATTACGCTTATTATTATCAATCTAACTCATATTATTAGCCATATTATGCTTATATGATCGATAGAATGAGAATTACTATACTCACTACTCTTAGTATTATCAATCTAACTGATGCTATTAGCCATATTATGCTTATATGATCGATATAACGACAATTACTATACTTATTACTCTTATTATTATCAATCTAACTCATACTATTAACCATATTATGCAGATATGATCGATAGAACGACAATTACTATACTTATTACTCTTATTATTATCAATCTAACTCATATTATTAACCATATTATGCAGATATGATCGATAGAACGACAATTACTACACTTATTACTCTTATTATTATCAACCTAACTCACATTATTAGCCATTTTATGCTTAAATGATCGATAGAACGGCAATTACTATACTTATTACTCTTATTATTATGAATCTAACTCCTATTATTAACCATATTATGCAATTATGATCGATAGAACGACAATTACTATACTTATTACACTTATTATTATCAATCTAACTCATATTATTAACCATATTATGCTAATATGATCGATAGAACGACAATTACTATACTTATTACACTCACTATTATCAATCTAACTCATATTATTAACCATATTATGCAGATATGATCGATAGCACGACATTGACTATTCTTATTACTCTTATTACTATCAACCTAACTCATATTATTAGCCATATTATGCTTATATGATCGATAGAACGACAATCACTATACTTATTACTCTTATTATTATCAACCTAACTCATATTATTAGCCATATTATGCTTATATTATCGATAGAACGACAATTACTATACTTATTACTGTTATTATTATCAATCTAACTCATATTATTAACCATATTATGCTTATATGATCGACAGAACTACAATTACTGTACTTATTACTCTTATCATTATCGATCTAACTCATATTATTAGCCATATTATGTTTATATGATCGATAGAACGACAATTACTACTATACTCACTGCTCTTATTATCATCAATCTAACTCATATTATTAACCATATTATGCAGATATGATCGATAGAACGACAATTACTATACTTATTACTCTTATTATTATAAATCTAACTCATATTATTAGCCATATTATGCTTATATGATCGATAGTACGACAATTACTATACTCATTACTCTTATTATTATCAATCTAACTCATATTATTAGCCATATTATGCTTATATGATCGATAGAATAACAATTACTATACTCACTACTCTTAGTATTATCAATCTAACTCATATTATTAGCCATATTATGCTTATATTATCGATAGAACGACAATTACTATACTTATTACTGCATTATTATCAATCTAACTCATATTATTAGCCATATTATGCTTATATGATCGATAGTACGACAATTGCTATACTCATTACTCTTATTATTATCAATCTAACTCATATTATTAGCCATATTATGCTTTTATGATCGATAGAATAACAATTACTATACTCACTACTCTTAGTATTATCAATCTAACTCATATTATTAGCCATAAATATACTTATATATCGATAGTACGACAATTGCTATACTCATTACTCTTATTATTATGAATCTAACTCCTATTATTAACCATATTATGCAATTATGATCGATAGAACGACAATTACTATACTTATTACACTTATTATTATCAATCTAACTCATATTATTAACCATATTATGCTAATATGATCGATAGAACGACAATTACTATACTTATTACACTCACTATTATCAATCTAACTCATATTATTAACCATATTATGCAGATATGATCGATAGCACGACATTGACTATTCTTATTACTCTTATTACTATCAACCTAACTCATATTATTAGCCATATTATGCTTATATGATCGATAGAACGACAATCACTATACTTATTACTCTTATTATTATCAACCTAACTCATATTATTAGCCATATTATGCTTATATTATCGATAGAACGACAATTACTATACTTATTACTGTTATTATTATCAATCTAACTCATATTATTAACCATATTATGCTTATATGATCGACAGAACTACAATTACTGTACTTATTACTCTTATCATTATCGATCTAACTCATATTATTAGCCATATTATGTTTATATGATCGATAGAACGACAATTACTACTATACTCACTGCTCTTATTATCATCAATCTAACTCATATTATTAACCATATTATGCAGATATGATCGATAGAACGACAATTACTATACTTATTACTCTTATTATTATAAATCTAACTCATATTATTAGCCATATTATGCTTATATGATCGATAGTACGACAATTACTATACTCATTACTCTTATTATTATCAATCTAACTCATATTATGAACCATATTATGCAGATATGATCGATTGAACGACAATTACTATACTTATTACTCTTATTATTATCAATCTAACTCATATTATTAGCCATATTGTGCTTATATGAGCGACAGAACGACAATTACTATATTTATTACACTCACTATTATCAATCTAACTCACATTATTAGCCATATTATGCTTATATTATCGATAGAACGACAATTACTATACTTATTACGCTTATTATTATCAATCTAACTCATATTATTAGCCATATTATGCTTATATGATCGATAGAATGAGAATTACTATACTCACTACTCTTAGTATTATCAATCTAACTGATGCTATTAGCCATATTATGCTTATATGATCGATATAACGACAATTACTATACTTATTACTCTTATTATTATCAATCTAACTCATACTATTAACCATATTATGCAGATATGATCGATAGAACGACAATTACTATACTTATTACTCTTATTATTATCAATCTAACTCATATTATTAACCATATTATGCAGATATGATCGATAGAACGACAATTACTACACTTATTACTCTTATTATTATCAACCTAACTCACATTATTAGCCATTTTATGCTTAAATGATCGATAGAACGGCAATTACTATACTTATTACTCTTATTATTATGAATCTAACTCCTATTATTAACCATATTATGCAATTATGATCGATAGAACGACAATTACTATACTTATTACACTTATTATTATCAATCTAACTCATATTATTAACCATATTATGCTAATATGATCGATAGAACGACAATTACTATACTTATTACACTCACTATTATCAATCTAACTCATATTATTAACCATATTATGCAGATATGATCGATAGCACGACATTGACTATTCTTATTACTCTTATTACTATCAACCTAACTCATATTATTAGCCATATTATGCTTATATGATCGATAGAACGACAATCACTATACTTATTACTCTTATTATTATCAACCTAACTCATATTATTAGCCATATTATGCTTATATTATCGATAGAACGACAATTACTATACTTATTACTGTTATTATTATCAATCTAACTCATATTATTAACCATATTATGCTTATATGATCGACAGAACTACAATTACTGTACTTATTACTCTTATCATTATCGATCTAACTCATATTATTAGCCATATTATGTTTATATGATCGATAGAACGACAATTACTACTATACTCACTGCTCTTATTATCATCAATCTAACTCATATTATTAACCATATTATGCAGATATGATCGATAGAACGACAATTACTATACTTATTACTCTTATTATTATAAATCTAACTCATATTATTAGCCATATTATGCTTATATGATCGATAGTACGACAATTACTATACTCATTACTCTTATTATTATCAATCTAACTCATATTATTAACCATATTATGCAGATATGATCGATTGAACGACAATTACTATACTTATTACTCTTATTATTATCAATCTAACTCATATTATTAGCCATATTGTGCTTATATGAGCGACAGAACGACAATTACTATATTTATTACACTCACTATTATCAATCTAACTCACATTATTAGCCATATTATGCTTATATTATCGATAGAACGACAATTACTATACTTATTACGCTTATTATTATCAATCTAACTCATATTATTAGCCATATTATGCTTATATGATCGATAGAATGAGAATTACTATACTCACTACTCTTAGTATTATCAATCTAACTGATGCTATTAGCCATATTATGCTTATATGATCGATATAACGACAATTACTATACTTATTACTCTTATTATTATCAATCTAACTCATACTATTAACCATATTATGCAGATATGATCGATAGAACGACAATTACTATACTTATTACTCTTATTATTATCAATCTAACTCATATTATTAACCATATTATGCAGATATGATCGATAGAACGACAATTACTACACTTATTACTCTTATTATTATCAACCTAACTCACATTATTAGCCATTTTATGCTTAAATGATCGATAGAACGGCAATTACTATACTTATTACTCTTATTATTATGAATCTAACTCCTATTATTAACCATATTATGCAATTATGATCGATAGAACGACAATTACTATACTTATTACACTTATTATTATCAATCTAACTCATATTATTAACCATATTATGCTAATATGATCGATAGAACGACAATTACTATACTTATTACACTCACTATTATCAATCTAACTCATATTATTAACCATATTATGCAGATATGATCGATAGCACGACATTGACTATTCTTATTACTCTTATTACTATCAACCTAACTCATATTATTAGCCATATTATGCTTATATGATCGATAGAACGACAATCACTATACTTATTACTCTTATTATTATCAACCTAACTCATATTATTAGCCATATTATGCTTATATTATCGATAGAACGACAATTACTATACTTATTACTGTTATTATTATCAATCTAACTCATATTATTAACCATATTATGCTTATATGATCGACAGAACTACAATTACTGTACTTATTACTCTTATCATTATCGATCTAACTCATATTATTAGCCATATTATGTTTATATGATCGATAGAACGACAATTACTACTATACTCACTGCTCTTATTATCATCAATCTAACTCATATTATTAACCATATTATGCAGATATGATCGATAGAACGACAATTACTATACTTATTACTCTTATTATTATAAATCTAACTCATATTATTAGCCATATTATGCTTATATGATCGATAGTACGACAATTACTATACTCATTACTCTTATTATTATCAATCTAACTCATATTATTAGCCATATTATGCTTATATGATCGATAGAATAACAATTACTATACTCACTACTCTTAGTATTATCAATCTAACTCATATTATTAGCCATATTATGCTTATATTATCGATAGAACGACAATTACTATACTTATTACTGCATTATTATCAATCTAACTCATATTATTAGCCATATTATGCTTATATGATCGATAGTACGACAATTGCTATACTCATTACTCTTATTATTATCAATCTAACTCATATTATTAGCCATATTATGCTTTTATGATCGATAGAATAACAATTACTATACTCACTACTCTTAGTATTATCAATCTAACTCATATTATTAGCCATATTATGCTTATATTATCGATAGAACGACAATTACTATACTTATTACTGCATTATTATCAATCTAACTCATATTATTAGCCATATTGTGCTTATATGATCGATAGAACGACAATTACTATACTTATTACTCCTATTATTATAAATCTAACTCATATTATTAGCCATATTGTGCTTATATGATCGATAGAACGACAATTACTATACTTATTACTCCTATTATTATAAATCTAACTCATATTATTAGCCATATTATGCTTATATGATCGATAGTACGACAAATACTATACTCATTGCTCTTATTATCATCAATCTAACTCATATTATTAACCATATTATGCAGATATGATCGATAGAACGACAATTACTACACTTATTACTCTTATTATTATCAACCTAACTCATATTATTAGCCATATTATGCTTAAATGATGGATAGAACGACAATTACTATACTTATTACTCTTATTATTATGAATCTAACTCATATTATTAACCATATTATGCAATTATGATCGATAGGACGACAATTACTATACTTATTACACTTATTATTATCAATCTAACTCATATTATTAGCCATATTGTGCTTATATGATCGATAGTACGACAATTACTATACTCATTACTCTTATTATTATTAATCTAACTCATGCTATTAGCCATATTATGCTTATATGATCGATATAACGACAATTACTATACTAATTACTCTTACTATTATAAATCTAACTCATATTACTAGACATATTATGCTTATATGATCGATAGTACGACAATTACTATACACATTACTCTTATTATTATCAATCTAACTCATATTATTAACCATATTATGCACATATGATCGATAGCACGACATTTACTATACTTATTACTCGTATTATTATCAACCTAACGCATATTGTTAGCCATATTATGCTTATATGATCGATAGAAAGGCAATCACTATACTTATTACTCTTATTATTATCTACCTAACTCATATTATTAGCCATATTATGCTTATATTATCGATAGAACGACAATTACTATACTTATTACTCTTATTATTATAAATCTAACTCATATTATTAGCCATATTATGCTTAAATGATCGATAGAACGACAATTACTATACTTATTACTCTTATTATTATCTACCTAACTCATATTATTAGCCATATTATGCTTATATTATCGATAGAACGACAATTACTATACTTATTACGCTTATTATTATCAATCTAACTCATATTATTAGCCATATTATGCTTATATGATCGATAGAATGAGAATTACTATACTCACTACTCTTAGTATTATCAATCTAACTCATATTATTAGCCATATTATGCTTATATTATCGATAGAATGACAATTACTATACTTATTACTGCATTATTATCAATCTAACTCATATTATTAGGCATATTGTGCTTATATGTTCGATAGAACGACATTTACTATACTTATTACTCCTATTATTATAAATCTAACTCATATTATTAGCCATATTATGCTTATATGATCGATAGTACGACAATTACTATACTCATTACTCTTATTATTATTAATCTAACTCATGCTATTAGCCATATTATGCTTATATGATCGATATAACGACAATTACTATACTTATTACTCTTATTATTATCAATCTAACTCATATTATTAACCATATTATGCAGATATGATCGATAGAACGACAATTACTATACTTATTACTCTTATTATTATCAATCTAACTCATATTATTAGCCATATTGTGCTTATATGAGTGATAGAACGACAATTACTATATTTATTACACTCACTATTATCAATCTAACTCACATTATTAGCCATATTATGGTTATATGACCGGTAGAACGACAATTACTATACTTATTGCTCTTATTATTATAAATCTAACTCATATTATTAGCCATATTATGCTTATATGATCGATAGTACGACAATTACTGTACTCATTGCTCTTATTATTATCAATCTAACTCATATTATTAACCATATTATGCAGATATGATCGATAGAACGACAATTACTATACCCATTAGTCTTATTATTATCAATCTAACTGATGCTATTAGCCATATTATGCTTATATGATCGATATAACGACAATTACTATACTTATTACTCTTATTATTATCAATCTAACTCATACTATTAACCATATTATGCAGATATGATCGATAGAACGACAATTACTGTACTTATTACTCTTATTATTATCAACCTAACTCACATTATTAGCCATTTTATGCTTAAATGATCGATAGAACGGCAATTACTATACTTATTACTCTTATTATTATGAATCTAACTCATATTATTAACCATATTATGCAATTATGATCGATAGAACGACAATCACTATACTTATTACTCTTATTATTATCAACCTAACTCATATTATTAGCCATATTATGCTTATATTATCGATAGAACGACAATTACTATACTTATTACTGTTATTATTATCAATCTAACTCATATTATTAACCATATTATGCTTATATGATCGACAGAACTACAATTACTGTACTTATTACTCTTATCATTATCGATCTAACTCATATTATTAGCCATATTGTGCTTATATGATCGATAGAACGACAATTACTATACTTATTACTCTTATTATTATAAATCTAACTCATATTATTAGCCATATTATGCTTACATGATCGATAGTACGACAATTACTATACTCATTGCTCTTATTATTATCAATCTAACTCATATTATTAACCATATTATGCAGATATGATCGATAGAACGACAATTACTATACTCATTACTCTTATTATTATCAATCTAACTCATATTATTAGGCATATTGTGCTTATATGAGCGATAGAACGACAATTACTATATTTATTACACTCACTGTTATCAATCTAACTCATATTATTAACCATATTATGCAGATATGATCGATAGAACGACAATTACTATACTCATTACTCTTATTATTATCAATCTAACTCATGCTATTAGCCATATTATGCTTATATTATCGATAGAACGACAACTACTATACTTATTACGCTTATTATTATCAATCTAACTCATATTATTAGGCATATTATCCTTATATGATCGATAGAATGAGAATTACTATACTCACTACTCTTAGTATTATCAATCTAACTCGTATTATTAGCCATATAATGCTTTATTATCGATAGAACGACAATTACTATACTTATTACTGTTATTATTATCAATCTAACTCATATTATTAGCCATATTGTGCTTATATGATCGATAGAACGACAATTACTATACTTATTACTCCTATTATTATAAATCTAACTCATATTATTAACCATATTATGCTTATATGATCGATAGTACGACAAATACTATACTCATTGCTCTTATTATCATCAATCTAACTCATATTGTTAACCATATTATGCAGATATGATCGATAGAACGACAATTACTATACTTATTACACTTATCATTATCAATCTAACTCATATTATTAGCCATATTATGCTTATATGATCGATAGAACGACAATTACTATACTTATTACTGTTATTATTATCAATCTAACTCATATTATTAGCCATATTGTGCTTATATGATCGATAGAACGACAATTACTATACTTATTACTCCTATTATTATAAATCTAACTCATATTATTAGCCATATTATGCTTATATGATCGATAGTACGACAAATACTATACTCATTGCTCTTATTATCATCAATCTAACTCATATTGTTAACCATATTATGCAGATATGATCGATAGAACGACAATTACTACACTTATTACTCTTATTATTATCAACCTAACTCATATTATTAGCCATATTATGCTTATATGATCGATAGTACGACAATTACTATACTCATTGCTCTTATTATTATCAATCTAACTCATATTATTAACCATATTATGCAGATATGATCGATAGAACGACAATTACTATACCCATTAGTCTTATTATTATCAATCTAACTGATGCTATTAGCCATATTATGCTTATATGATCGATATAACGACAATTACTATACTTATTACTCTTATTATTATCAATCTAACTCATACTATTAACCATATTATGCGGATATGATCGATAGAACGACAATTACTATACTTATTACTCTTATTATTATCAATCTAACTCATATTATTAACCATATTATGCAGATATGATCGATATAACGACAATTACTATACTTATTACTCTTATTATTATCAATCTAACTCATACTATTAACCATATTATGCAGATATGATCGATAGAACGACAATTACTATACTTATTACTCTTATTATTATCAATCTAACTCATATTATTAACCATATTATGCTGATATGATCGATAAAACGACAATTACTACACTTATTACTCTTATTATTATCAACCTAACTCACATTATTAGCCATTTTATGCTTAAATGATCGATAGAACGGCAATTACTATACTTATTACTCTTATTATTATGAATCTAACTCATATTATTAACCATATTATGCAATTATGATCGATAGAACGACAATTACTATACTTATTACACTTATTATTATCAATCTAACTCATATTATTAACCATATTATGCTAATATGATCGATAGAACGACAATTACTATACTTATTACACTCACTATTATCAATCTAACTCATATTATTAACCATATTATGCAGATATGATCGATAGCACGACATTGACTATTCTTATTACTCTTATTACTACCAACCTAACTCATATTATTAGCCATATTATGCTTATATGATCGATAGAACGACAATCACTATACTTATTACTCTTATTATTATCAACCTAACTCATATTATTAGCCATATTATGCTTATATTATCGATAGAACGACAATTACTATACTTATTACTGTTATTATTATCAATCTAACTCATATTATTAACCATATTATGCTTATATGATCGACAGAACTACAATTACTGTACTTATTACTCTTATCATTATCGATCTAACTCATATTATTAGCCATATTATGTTTATATGATCGATAGAACGACAATTACTACTATACTCACTGCTCTTATTATCATCAATCTAACTCATATTATTAACCATATTATGCAGATATGATCGATAGAACGACAATTACTATACTTATTACTCTTATTATTATAAATCTAACTCATATTATTAGCCATATTATGCTTATATGATCGATAGTACGACAATTACTATACTCATTACTCTTATTATTATCAATCTAACTCATATTATTAACCATATTATGCAGATATGATCGATAGAACGACAATTACTATACTTATTACTCTTATTATTATCAATCTAACTCATATTATTAGCCATATTGTGCTTATATGAGCGATAGAACGACAATTACTATATTTATTACACTCACTATTATCAATCTAACTCACATTATTAGCCATATTATGGTTATATGACCGATAGAACGACAATTACTATACTTATTGCTCTTATTATTATAAATCTAACTCATATTATTAGCCATATTATGCTTATATGATCGATAGTACGACAATTACTATACTCATTGCTCTTATTATTATCAATCTAACTCATATTATTAACCATATTATGCAGATATGATCGATAGAACGACAATTACTATACCCATTAGTCTTATTATTATCAATCTAACTGATGCTATTAGCCATATTATGCTTATATGATCGATATAACGACAATTACTATACTTATTACTCTTATTATTATCAATCTAACTCATACTATTAACCATATTATGCAGATATGATCGATAGAACGACAATTACTATACTTATTACTCTTATTATTATCAATCTAACTCATATTATTAACCATATTATGCAGATATGATCGATAGAACGACAATTACTACACTTATTACTCTTATTATTATCAACCTAACTCACATTATTAGCCATTTTATGCTTAAATGATCGATAGAACGGCAATTACTATACTTATTACTCTTATTATTATGAATCTAACTCCTATTATTAACCATATTATGCAATTATGATCGATAGAACGACAATTACTATACTTATTACACTTATTATTATCAATCTAACTCATATTATTAACCATATTATGCTAATATGATCGATAGAACGACAATTACTATACTTATTACACTCACTATTATCAATCTAACTCATATTATTAACCATATTATGCAGATATGATCGATAGCACGACATTGACTATTCTTATTACTCTTATTACTATCAACCTAACTCATATTATTAACCATATTATGCTAATATGATCGATAGAACGACAATTACTATATTTATTACACTCACTATTATCAATCTAACTCACATTATTAGCCATATTATGGTTATATGACCGATAGAACGACAATTACTATACTTATTGCTCTTATTATTATAAATCTAACTCATATTATTAGCCATATTATGCTTATATGATCGATAGTACGACAATTACTATACTCATTGCTCTTATTATTATCAATCTAACTCATATTATTAACCATATTATGCAGATATGATCGATAGAACGACAATTACTATACCCATTAGTCTTATTATTATCAATCTAACTGATGCTATTAGCCATATTATGCTTATATGATCGATATAACGACAATTACTATACTTATTACTCTTATTATTATCAATCTAACTCATACTATTAACCATATTATGCGGATATGATCGATAGAACGACAATTACTATACTTATTACTCTTATTATTATCAATCTAACTCATATTATTAACCATATTATGCAGATATGATCGATAGAACGACAATTACTACACTTATTACTCTTATTATTATCAACCTAACTCACATTATTAGCCATTTTATGCTTAAATGATCGATAGAACGGCAATTACTATACTTATTACTCTTATTATTATGAATCTAACTCCTATTATTAACCATATTATGCAATTATGATCGATAGAACGACAATTACTATACTTATTACACTTATTATTATCAATCTAACTCATATTATTAACCATATTATGCTAATATGATCGATAGAACGACAATTACTATACTTATTACACTCACTATTATCAATCTAACTCATATTATTAACCATATTATGCAGATATGATCGATAGCACGACATTGACTATTCTTATTACTCTTATTACTATCAACCTAACTCATATTATTAGCCATATTATGCTTATATGATCGATAGTACGACAATTACTATACTCATTGCTCTTATTATTATCAATCTAACTCATATTATTAACCATATTATGCAGATATGATCGATAGAACGACAATTACTATACCCATTAGTCTTATTATTATCAATCTAACTGATGCTATTAGCCATATTATGCTTATATGATCGATATAACGACAATTACTATACTTATTACTCTTATTATTATCAATCTAACTCATACTATTAACCATATTATGCAGATATGATCGATAGAACGACAATTACTATACTTATTACTCTTATTATTATCAATCTAACTCATATTATTAACCATATTATGCTGATATGATCGATAGAACGACAATTACTACACTTATTACTCTTATTATTATCAACCTAACTCACATTATTAGCCATTTTATGCTTAAATGATCGATAGAACGGTAATTACTATACTTATTACTCTTATTATTATGAATCTAACTCATATTATTAACCATATTATGCAATTATGATCGATAGAACGACAATTACCATACTTATTACACTTATTATTATCAATCTAACTCATATTATTAACCATATTATGCTAATATGATCGATAGAACGACAATTACTATACTTATTACTCTTATTATTATCAACCTAACTCATATTATTAGCCATATTATGCTTATATTATCGATAGAACGACAATTACTATACTTATTACTGTTATTATTATCAATCTAACTCATATTATTAACCATATTATGCTTATATGATCGACAGAACTACAATTACTGTACTTATTACTCTTATCATTATCGATCTAACTCATACTATTAACCATATTATGCAGATATGATCGATAGAACGACAATTACTATACTTATTACTCTTATTATTATCAATCTAACTCATATTATTAACCATATTATGCAGATATGATCGATAGAACGACAATTACTACACTTATTACTCTTATTATTATCAACCTAACTCACATTATTAGCCATTTTATGCTTAAATGATCGATAGAACGGCAATTACTATACTTATTACTCTTATTATTATGAATCTAACTCCTATTATTAACAATATTATGCAATTATGATCGATAGAACGACAATTACTATACTTATTACACTTATTATTATCAATCTAACTCATATTATTAACCATATTATGCTAATATGATCGATAGAACGACAATTACTATACTTATTACACTCACTATTATGAATCTAACTCATATTATTAACCATATTATGCAGATATGATCGATAGCACGACATTGACTATTCTTATTACTCTTATTACTATCAACCTAACTCATATTATTAGCCATATTATGCTTATATGATCGATAGTACGACAATTACTATACTCATTGCTCTTATTATTATCAATCTAACTCATATTATTAACCATATTATGCAGATATGATCGATAGAACGACAATTACTATACCCATTAGTCTTATTATTATCAATCTAACTGATGCTATTAGCCATATTATGCTTATATGATCGATATAACGACAATTACTATACTTATTACTCTTATTATTATCAATCTAACTCATACTATTAACCATATTATGCAGATATGATCGATAGAACGACAATTACTATACTTATTACTCTTATTATTATCAATCTAACTCATATTATTAACCATATTATGCTGATATGATCGATAGAACGACAATTACTACACTTATTACTCTTATTATTATCAACCTAACTCACATTATTAGCCATTTTATGCTTAAATGATCGATAGAACGGTAATTACTATACTTATTACTCTTATTATTATGAATCTAACTCA
>NW_027473771.1:45787-73484 GCF_050947335.1 Megachile rotundata
AGCATAATATGGCTAATAATATGAGTTAGATTGATAATACTAAGAGTAATAAGTATAGTAATTGTCGTTCTATCGATCATTTAAGCATAATATGGCTAATAATATGAGTTAGATTGATAATAATAAGAATAATAAGTATAGTAATTGTCGTTCTATCGATCATATAAGCATAATATGGATAATAATATGACTTAGATTGATAATGATAAGAGTAATAAGTACAGTAATTGTCGTTCTGTCGATCATATAAGCATAATATGGCTAATAATATGAGTTAGATTGATAATAATAAGAGTAATAAGTATAGTAATTGTCGTTCTATCGATCATTTAAGCATAATATGGCTAATAATATGAGTTAGATTGATAATAATAATAAGAATAAGTATAGTAATTGTCGTTCTATCGATCATATAAGCATAATATGGCTAATAATATGTGTTAGGTTGATAATAATAAGAGAAACAGGTATAGTAAATGTCGTGCTATCGATCATGTCTGCATAATATGGTTAATAATATGAGTTAGATTGATAATAGTGAGTGTAATAAGTATAGTAATTGTCGTTCTATCGATCATATTAGCATAATATGTTTAATAATATGAGTTAGATGGATAAAAATAAGAGTAATATGTATATTAATTGTCGTTCTATCGATCATATAAGCATAATATGGCTAATAATATGAGTTAGATTGATAATAATAAGAGTAATAAGTATAGTAATTGTCGTTCTGTCGATCATATAAGCATAATATGGCTAATAATATGAGTTAGATTGATAATAATAAGAGTAATAAGTATAGTAATTCTCGTTCTATCGATCATATAAGCATAATATGGCTAATAATATGAGTTAGATTGATAATACTAAGAGTAGTGAGTATAGTAATTCTCGTTCTATCGAACATAGAAGCATAATATGGCTAATAATGTGAGTTAGATTCATAATAATAAGAGTAATAAGTATAGTAATTGTCGTTCTGTCGATCATATAAGCATAATATGGCTAATAATATGAGTTAGATTGATAATAATAAGAGTAATAAGTATAGTAATTGTCGTTCTATCGATCATTTAAGCATAATATGGCTAATAATATGAGTTAGATTGATAATAATAAGAATAATAGGTATAGTAATTGTCGTTCTATCGATCATATAAGCATAATATGGCTAATAATATGTGTTAGGTTGATAATAATAAGAGTAATAGGTATAGTAATTGTCGTTCTATCGATCATTTAAGCATAATATGGCTAATAATATGAGTTAGATTGATAATAATAAGAATAATAGGTATAGTAATTGTCGTTCTATCGATCATATAAGCATAATATGGCTAATAATATGTGTTAGGTTGATAATAATAAGAGTAATAGGTATAGTAAATGTCGTGCTATCGATCATGTCTGCATAATATGGTTAATAATATGAGTTAGATTGATAATAGTGAGTGTAATAAGTATAGTAATTGTCGTTCAATCGATCATATTGGCATAATATGTTTAATAAACTGAGTTAGATTGATAAAAATAAGAGTAATATGTATAGTAATTGTCGTTCTATCGATCATATAAGCATAATATGGCTAATAATATGATTTAGATTGATAATAATAAGAGTAATAAGTATTGTAATTGTCGTTCTATCGATCATATAAGCATAATATGGCTAATAATATGAGTTAGATTGATAATACTAAGAGTAGTGAGTATAGTAATTCTCGTTCTATCGATCATATAAGCATAATATGGCTAATAATATGAGTTAGATTGATAATAATAAGAGTAGTGAATATAGTAATTGTCGTTCTATCGATCATATAAGCATAATATGGCTAATAATATGAGTTAGATTTATAATAATAAGAGTAATAAGTATAGTAATTGTCGTTCTATCGATCATATAAGCATAATATGGCTAATAATATGACTTAGATTGATAATGATAAGAGTAATAAGTACAGTAATTGTCGTTCTATCGATCATATAAGCATAATATGGCTAATAATATGAGTTAGATTGATAATACTAAGAGTAGTGAGTATAGTAATTCTCGTTCTATCGATCATATAAGCATAATATGGCTAATAATATGAGTTAGATTGATAATAATAAGAGTAGTGAGTATAGTAATTGTCGTTCTATCGATCATATAAGCATAATATGGCTAATAATATGAGTTAGATTTATAATAATAAGAGTAATAAGTATAGTAATTGTCGTTCTATCGATCATATAAGCATAATATGGCTAATAATATGACTTAGATTGATAATGATAAGAGTAATAAGTACAGTAATTGTCGTTCTGTCGTTCATATAAGCATAATATGGCTAATAATATGAGTTAGATTGATAATAATAACAGTAATAAGTATAGTAATTGTCGTTATATCGATAATATAAGCATAATATGGCTAATAATATGAGTTAGGTTGATAATAATAAGAGTAATAAGTATAGTGATTGTCGTTCTATCGATCATATCTGCATAATATGGTTAATAATATGAGTTAGATTCATAATAATAAGAGTAATAAGTATAGTAATTGTCGTTCTATCGATCATATAAGCATAATATGGCTAATAATATGAGTTAGATTTATAATAATGAGAGTAATAAGTATAGTAATTGTTGTTCTATCGATCATTTAAGCATAATATGGCTAATAATATGAGTTAGGTTGATAATAATAGGAGTAATAAGTATAGTGATTGTCGTTCTATCGATCAAATTTGCATAATATGGTTAATAATATGAGTTAGATTGATAACAGTGAGTGTAATAAGTATAGTAATTGTCGTTCTGTCGATCATTTAAGCATAATATGGTTAATAATATGAGTTAGATTCATAATAATAAGAGTAATAAGTATTGTAATTGTCGTTCTGTCGATCATATAAGCATAATATGGCTAATAATATGAGTTAGATTGATAATACTAAGAGTAATAAGTATAGTAATTGTCGTTCTATCGATCATTTAAGCATAATATGGCTAATAGTATGAGTTAGATTGATAATAATAAGAATAATAAGTATAGTAATTGTCGTTCTATCGATCATATAAGCATAATATGGCTAATAATATGTGTTAGGTTGATAATAATAAGAGTAATAGGTATAGTAAGTGTCGTGCTATCGATCATGTCTGCATAATATCGTTAATAATATGAGTTAGATTGATAATAGTGAGTGTAATAAGTATAGTAATTGTAGTTCTATCGATCATATCTGCATAATATGGTTAATAATATGAGTTAGATTCATAATAATAAGAGTAATAAGTATAGTAATTGTCGTTCTGTCGATCATATAAGCATAATATGGCTAATAATATGAGTTAGATTGATAATAATAAGAGTAATAAGTATAGTAATTGTCGTTCTATCGATCATTTAAGCATAATATGTCTAATAATATGAGTTAGATTGATAATAATAAGAGTAATGAGTATAGTAATTGTCGTTATATCGATAATATAAGCATAATATGGCTAATAATATGAGTTAGGTTGATAATAATAAGAGTAATAAGTATAGTGATTGTCGCTCTATCGATCATATAAGCATAATATGGCTAATAATATGAGTTAGGTTGATAATAATAAGAGTAATAAGTATAGTAATTGTCGTTCTATCGATCATATAAGCATAATATGGCTAATAATATGACTTAGATTGATAATGATAAGAGTAATAAGTACAGTAATTGTCGTTCTGTCGTTCATATAAGCATAATATGGCTAATAATATGAGTTAGATTGATAATAATAACAGTAATAAGTATAGTAATTGTCGTTATATCGATAATATAAGCATAATATGGCTAATAATATGAGTTAGGTTGATAATAATAAGAGTAATAAGTATAGTGATTGTCGCTCTATCGATCATATAAGCATAATATGGCTAATAATATGAGTTAGGTTGATAATAATAAGAGTAATAAGTATAGTAATTGTCGTTCTATCGATCATATAAGCATAATATGGCTAATAATATGACTTAGATTGATAATGATAAGAGTAATAAGTACAGTAATTGTTGTTCTGTCGTTCATATAAGCATAATATGGCTAATAATATGAGTCAGATTGATAATAATAACAGTAATAAGTATAGTAATTGTCGTTATATCGATAATATAAGCATAATATGGCTAATAATATGAGTTAGGTTGATAATAATAAGAGTAATAAGTATAGTGATTGTCGTTCTATCGATCATATAAGCATAATATGGCTAATAATATGAGTTAGGTTGATAATAATAAGAGTAATAAGTATAGTGATTGTCGTTCTATCGATCAAATTTGCATAATATGGTTAATAATATGAGTTAGATTGATAACAGTGAGTGTAATAAGTATAGTAATTGTCGTTCTATCGATCATTTAAGCATAATATGGCTAATAATATGAGTTAGATTGATAATGATAACAGTAATAAGTATAGTAATTGTCGTTCTATCGATCATATAAGCATAATATGGCTAATAATATGAGTTAGATTGATAATACTAAGAGTAGTGAGTATAGTAATTCTCGTTCTATCGATCATATAAGCATAATATGGCTAATAATATGAGTTAGATTGATAATACTAAGAGTAGTGAGTATAGTAATTCTCGTTCTATCGAACATAGAAGCATAATATGGCTAATAATATGAGTTAGATTGATAATAATAAGAGTAATAAGTATAGTAATTGTCGTTCTATCCATCATTTAAGCATAATATGGCTAATAATATGAGTTAGATTGATAATAATAAGAGTAATGAGTATAGTAATTGTTGTTCTATCGATCATATCTGCATAATATGGTTAATAATATGAGTTAGATTCATAATAATAAGAGTAATAAGTATAGTAATTGTTGTTCTATCGATCATTTAAGCATAATATGGCTAATAATATGAGTTAGGTTGATAATAATAAGAGTAATAAGTATAGTGATTGTCGTTCTATCGATCAAATTTGCATAATATGGTTAATAATATGAGTTAGATTGATAACAGTGAGTGTAATAAGTATAGTAATTGTCGTTCTGTCGATCATTTAAGCATAATATGGTTAATAATATGAGTTAGATTCATAATAATAAGAGTAATAAGTATTGTAATTGTCGTTCTGTCGATCATATAAGCATAATATGGCTAATAATATGAGTTAGATTGATAATACTAAGAGTAATAAGTATAGTAATTGTCGTTCTATCGATCATTTAAGCATAATATGGCTAATAATATGAGTTAGATTGATAATAATAAGAATAATAAGTATAGTAATTGTCGTTCTATCGATCATATAAGCATAATATGGCTAATAATATGTGTTAGGTTGATAATAATAAGAGTAATAGGTATAGTAAGTGTCGTGCTATCGATCATGTCTGCATAATATCGTTAATAATATGAGTTAGATTGATAATAGTGAGTGTAATAAGTATAGTAATTGTAGTTCTATCGATCATATCTGCATAATATGGTTAATAATATGAGTTAGATTCATAATAATAAGAGTAATAAGTATAGTAATTGTCGTTCTGTCGATCATATAAGCATAATATGGCTAATAATATGAGTTAGATTGATAATAATAAGAGTAATAAGTATAGTAATTGTCGTTCTATCGATCATTTAAGCATAATATGTCTAATAATATGAGTTAGATTGATAATAATAAGAGTAATGAGTATAGTAATTGTCGTTATATCGATAATATAAGCATAATATGGCTAATAATATGAGTTAGGTTGATAATAATAAGAGTAATAAGTATAGTGATTGTCGCTCTATCGATCATATAAGCATAATATGGCTAATAATATGAGTTAGGTTGATAATAATAAGAGTAATAAGTATAGTAATTGTCGTTCTATCGATCATATAAGCATAATATGGCTAATAATATGACTTAGATTGATAATGATAAGAGTAATAAGTACAGTAATTGTCGTTCTGTCGTTCATATAAGCATAATATGGCTAATAATATGAGTTAGATTGATAATAATAACAGTAATAAGTATAGTAATTGTCGTTATATCGATAATATAAGCATAATATGGCTAATAATATGAGTTAGGTTGATAATAATAAGAGTAATAAGTATAGTGATTGTCGCTC
The DNA here is from genome assembly GCF_050947335.1 of Megachile rotundata. Classification (NCBI taxonomy): domain Eukaryota; kingdom Metazoa; phylum Arthropoda; class Insecta; order Hymenoptera; family Megachilidae; genus Megachile; species Megachile rotundata. Next base: position 51,917 of record NW_027473771.1, read on the forward strand.
TATCGATCATATAAGCATAATATGGCTAATAATATGAGTTAGGTTGATAATAATAAGAGTAATAAGTATAGTAATTGTCGTTCTATCGATCATATAAGCATAATATGGCTAATAATATGACTTAGATTGATAATGATAAGAGTAATAAGTACAGTAATTGTCGTTCTGTCGTTCATATAAGCATAATATGGCTAATAATATGAGTCAGATTGATAATAATAACAGTAATAAGTATAGTAATTGTCGTTATATCGATAATATAAGCATAATATGGCTAATAATATGAGTTAGGTTGATAATAATAAGAGTAATAAGTATAGTGATTGTCGTTCTATCGATCATATAAGCATAATATGGCTAATAATATGAGTTAGGTTGATAATAATAAGAGTAATAAGTATAGTGATTGTCGTTCTATCGATCAAATTTGCATAATATGGTTAATAATATGAGTTAGATTGATAACAGTGAGTGTAATAAGTATAGTAATTGTCGTTCTATCGATCATTTAAGCATAATATGGCTAATAATATGAGTTAGATTGATAATGATAACAGTAATAAGTATAGTAATTGTCGTTCTATCGATCATATAAGCATAATATGGCTAATAATATGAGTTAGATTGATAATACTAAGAGTAGTGAGTATAGTAATTCTCGTTCTATCGATCATATAAGCATAATATGGCTAATAATATGAGTTAGATTGATAATACTAAGAGTAGTGAGTATAGTAATTCTCGTTCTATCGAACATAGAAGCATAATATGGCTAATAATATGAGTTAGATTGATAATAATAAGAGTAATAAGTATAGTAATTGTCGTTCTATCCATCATTTAAGCATAATATGGCTAATAATATGAGTTAGATTGATAATAATAAGAGTAATGAGTATAGTAATTGTAGTTCTATCGATCATATCTGCATAATATGGTTAATAATATGAGTTAGATTGATAATGATAAGAGTAATAAGTACAGTAATTGTCGTTCTGTCGTTCATATAAGCATAATATGGCTAATAATATGAGTTAGATTGATAATAATAACAGTAATAAGTATAGTAATTGTCGTTCTATCGATCATATAAGCATAATATGGCTAATAATATGACTTAGATTGATAATGATAAGAGTAATAAGTACAGTAATTGTCGTTCTGTCGTTCATATAAGCATAATATGGCTAATAATATGAGTTAGATTGATAATAATAACAGTAATAAGTATAGTAATTGTCGTTATATCGATAATATAAGCATAATATGGCTAATAATATGAGTTAGGTTGATAATAATAAGAGTAATAAGTATAGTGATTGTCGTTCTATCGATCATATCTGCATAATATGGTTAATAATATGAGTTAGATTCATAATAATAAGAGTAATAAGTATAGTAATTGTCGTTCTATCGATCATATAAGCATAATATGGCTAATAATATGAGTTAGATTTATAATAATGAGAGTAATAAGTATAGTAATTGTTGTTCTATCGATCATTTAAGCATAATATGGCTAATAATATGAGTTAGGTTGATAATAATAGGAGTAATAAGTATAGTGATTGTCGTTCTATCGATCAAATTTGCATAATATGGTTAATAATATGAGTTAGATTGATAACAGTGAGTGTAATAAGTATAGTAATTGTCGTTCTGTCGATCATATAAGCATAATATGGCTAATAATATGAGTTAGATTGATAATAATAAGAGTAATAAGTATAGTAATTGTCGTTCTATCGATCATTTAAGCATAATATGTCTAATAATATGAGTTAGATTGATAATAATAAGAGTAATGAGTATAGTAATTGTCGTTATATCGATAATATAAGCATAATATGGCTAATAATATGAGTTAGGTTGATAATAATAAGAGTAATAAGTATAGTGATTGTCGCTCTATCGATCATATAAGCATAATATGGCTAATAATATGAGTTAGGTTGATAATAATAAGAGTAATAAGTATAGTAATTGTCGTTCTATCGATCATATAAGCATAATATGGCTAATAATATGACTTAGATTGATAATGATAAGAGTAATAAGTACAGTAATTGTCGTTCTGTCGTTCATATAAGCATAATATGGCTAATAATATGAGTTAGATTGATAATAATAACAGTAATAAGTATAGTAATTGTCGTTATATCGATAATATAAGCATAATATGGCTAATAATATGAGTTAGGTTGATAATAATAAGAGTAATAAGTATAGTGATTGTCGCTCTATCGATCATATAAGCATAATATGGCTAATAATATGAGTTAGGTTGATAATAATAAGAGTAATAAGTATAGTAATTGTCGTTCTATCGATCATATAAGCATAATATGGCTAATAATATGACTTAGATTGATAATGATAAGAGTAATAAGTACAGTAATTGTCGTTCTGTCGTTCATATAAGCATAATATGGCTAATAATATGAGTCAGATTGATAATAATAACAGTAATAAGTATAGTAATTGTCGTTATATCGATAATATAAGCATAATATGGCTAATAATATGAGTTAGGTTGATAATAATAAGAGTAATAAGTATAGTGATTGTCGTTCTATCGATCATATAACCATAATATGGCTAATAATATGAGTTAGGTTGATAATAATAAGAGTAATAAGTATAGTGATTGTCGTTCTATCGATCAAATTTGCATAATATGGTTAATAATATGAGTTAGATTGATAACAGTGAGTGTAATAAGTATAGTAATTGTCGTTCTATCGATCATTTAAGCATAATATGGCTAATAATATGAGTTAGATTGATAATGATAACAGTAATAAGTATAGTAATTGTCGTTCTATCGATCATATAAGCATAATATGGCTAATAATATGAGTTAGATTGATAATACTAAGAGTAGTGAGTATAGTAATTCTCGTTCTATCGATCATATAAGCATAATATGGCTAATAATATGAGTTAGATTGATAATACTAAGAGTAGTGAGTATAGTAATTCTCGTTCTATCGAACATAGAAGCATAATATGGCTAATAATATGAGTTAGATTGATAATAATAAGAGTAATAAGTATAGTAATTGTCGTTCTATCCATCATTTAAGCATAATATGGCTAATAATATGAGTTAGATTGATAATAATAAGAGTAATGAGTATAGTAATTGTAGTTCTATCGATCATATCTGCATAATATGGTTAATAATATGAGTTAGATTGATAATGATAAGAGTAATAAGTACAGTAATTGTCGTTCTGTCGTTCATATAAGCATAATATGGCTAATAATATGAGTTAGATTGATAATAATAACAGTAATAAGTATAGTAATTGTCGTTCTATCGATCATATAAGCATAATATGGCTAATAATATGACTTAGATTGATAATGATAAGAGTAATAAGTACAGTAATTGTCGTTCTGTCGTTCATATAAGCATAATATGGCTAATAATATGAGTTAGATTGATAATAATAACAGTAATAAGTATAGTAATTGTCGTTATATCGATAATATAAGCATAATATGGCTAATAATATGAGTTAGGTTGATAATAATAAGAGTAATAAGTATAGTGATTGTCGTTCTATCGATCATATCTGCATAATATGGTTAATAATATGAGTTAGATTCATAATAATAAGAGTAATAAGTATAGTAATTGTCGTTCTATCGATCATATAAGCATAATATGGCTAATAATATGAGTTAGATTTATAATAATGAGAGTAATAAGTATAGTAATTGTTGTTCTATCGATCATTTAAGCATAATATGTCTAATAATATGAGTTAGGTTGATAATAATAAGAGTAATAAGTATAGTGATTGTCGTTCTATCGATCAAATTTGCATAATACGGTTAATAATATGAGTTAGATTGATAACAGTGAGTGTAATAAGTATAGTAATTGTCGTTCTGTCGATCATTTAAGCATAATATGGTTAATAATATGAGTTAGATTCATAATAATAAGAGTAATAAGTATAGTAATTGTCGTTCTGTCGATCATATAAGCATAATATGGCTAATAATATGAGTTAGATTGATAATAATAAGAGTAATAAGTATAGTAATTGTCGTTCTATCGATCATTTAAGCATAATATGGCTAATAATATGAGTTAGATTGATAATAATAAGAGTAATAAGAATAGTAATTGTCGTTCTATCGATCATACAAGCATAATATGGCTAATAATATGAGTTAGATTGATAATACTAAGAGTAGTGAGTATAGTAATTCTCGTTCTATCGATCATATAAGCATAATATGGCTAATAATATGAGTTAGATTGATAATACTAAGAGTAGTGAGTATAGTAATTCTCGTTCTATCAAACATAGAAGCATAATATGGCTAATAATATGAGTTAGATTGATAATAATAAGAGTAATGAGTATAGTAATTGTAGTTCTATCGATCATATAAGCATAATATGGCTAATAATATGAGTTAGGTTGATAATAATAAGAGTAATAAGTATAGTAATTATCGTTCTATCGATCATATAAGCATAATATGGCTAATAATATGACTTAGATTGATAATGATAAGAGTAATAAGTACAGTAATTGTCGTTCTGTCGTTCGTATAAGCATAATATGGCTAATAATATGAGTCAGATTGATAATAATAACAGTAATAAGTATAGTAATTGTCGTTATATCGATAATATAAGCATAATATGGCTAATAATATGAGTTAGGTTGATAATAATAAGAGTAATAAGTATAGTGATTGTCGTTCTATCGATCATATAAGCATAATATGGCTAATAATATGAGTTAGGTTGATAATAATAAGAGTAATAAGTATAGTGATTGTCGTTCTATCGATCAAATTTGCATAATATGGTTAATAATATGAGTTAGATTGATAACAGTGAGTGTAATAAGTATAGTAATTGTCGTTCTATCGATCATTTAAGCATAATATGGCTAATAATATGAGTTAGATTGATAATGATAACAGTAATAAGTATAGTAATTGTCGTTCTATCGATCATATAAGCATAATATGGCTAATAATATGAGTTAGATTGATAATACAAAGAGTAGTGAGTATAGTAATTCTCGTTCTATCGATCATATAAGCATAATATGGCTAATAATATGAGTTAGATTGATAATACTAAGAGTAGTGAGTATAGTAATTCTCGTTCTATCGAACATAGAAGCATAATATTGCTAATAATATGAGTTAGATTGATAATAATAAGAGTAATAAGTATAGTAATTGTCGTTCTATCCATCATTTAAGCATAATATGGCTAATAATATGAGTTAGATTGATAATAATAAGAGTAATGAGTATAGTAATTGTAGTTCTATCGATCATATCTGCATAATATGGTTAATAATATGAGTTAGATTCATAATAATAAGAGTAATAAGTATAGTAATTGTCGTTCTGTCGATCATATAAGCATAATATGGCTAATAATATGAGTTAGATTGATAATAATAAGAGTAATAAGTATAGTAATTGTCGTTCTATCGATCATTTAAGCATAATATGGCTAATAATATGAGTTAGATTGATAATAATAATAAGAATAAGTATAGTAATTGTCGTTCTATCGATCATATAAGCATAATATGGCTAATAATATGACTTAGATTGATAATGATAAGAGTAATAAGTACAGTAATTGTCGTTCTGTCGTTCATATAAGCATAATATGGCTAATAATATGAGTTAGATTGATAATAATAACAGTAATAAGTATAGTAATTGTCGTTATATCGATAATATAAGCATAATATGGCTAATAATATGAGTTAGGTTGATAATAATAAGAGTAATAAGTATAGTGATTGTCGTTCTATCGCTCATATCTGCATAATATGGTTAATAATATGAGTTAGATTCATAATAATAAGAGTAATAAGTATAGTAATTGTCGTTCTATCGATCATATAAGCATAATATGGCTAATAATATGAGTTAGATTTATAATAATGAGAGTAATAAGTATAGTAATTGTTGTTCTATCGATCATTTAAGCATAATATGGCTAATAATATGAGTTAGGTTGATAATAATAAGAGTAATAAGTATAGTGATTGTCGTTCTATCGATCAAATTTGCATAATACGGTTAATAATATGAGTTAGATTGATAACAGTGAGTGTAATAAGTATAGTAATTGTCGTTCTGTCGATCATTTAAGCATAATATGGTTAATAATATGAGTTAGATTCATAATAATAAGAGTAATAAGTATAGTAATTGTCGTTCTGTCGATCATATAAGCATAATATGGCTAATAATATGAGTTAGATTGATAATAATAAGAGTAATAAGTATAGTAATTGTCGTTCTATCGATCATTTAAGCATAATATGGCTAATAATATGAGTTAGGTTGATAATAATAAGAGTAATAAGTATAGTAATTGTCGTTCTATCGATCATACAAGCATAATATGGCTAATAATATGAGTTAGATTGATAATACTAAGAGTAGTGAGTATAGTAATTCTCGTTCTATCGATCATATAAGCATAATATGGCTAATAATATGAGTTAGATTGATAATACTAAGAGTAGTGAGTATAGTAATTCTCGTTCTATCAAACATAGAAGCATAATATGGCAAATAATATGAGTTAGATTGATAATAATAAGAGTAATGAGTATAGTAATTGTAGTTCTATCGATCATATAAGCATAATATGGCTAATAATATGAGTTAGGTTGATAATAATAAGAGTAATAAGTATAGTAATTGTCGTTCTATCGATCATATAAGCATAATATGGCTAATAATATGACTTAGATTGATAATGATAAGAGTAATAAGTACAGTAATTGTCGTTCTGTCGTTCATATAAGCATAATATGGCTAATAATATGAGTCAGATTGATAATAATAACAGTAATAAGTATAGTAATTGTCGTTCTATCGATAATATAAGCATAATATGGCTAATAATATGAGTTAGATTGATAATAATAAGAATAATAAGTATAGTAATTGTCGTTCTATCGATCATATAAGCATAATATGGCTAATAATATGTGTTAGGTTGATAATAATAAGAGTAATAGGTATAGTAAGTGTCGTGCTATCGATCATGTCTGCATAATATCGTTAATAATATGAGTTAGATTGATAATAGTGAGTGTAATAAGTATAGTAATTGTCGTTCTATCGATCATTTAAGCAGAATATGGCTAATAATATGAGTTAGATTGATAATACTAAGAGTAGTGAGTATAGTAATTCTCGTTCTATCGATCATATAAGCATAATATGGCTAATAATATGAGTTAGATTGATAATAATAAGAGTAATGAGTATAGTAATTCTCGTTCTATCGAACATAGAAGCATAATATGGTTAATAATATGAGTTAGACTGATAATAATAAGAGTAATAAGTATAGTAATTGTCGTTCTATCGATCATTTAAGCATAATATGGCTAATAATATGAGTTAGATTGATAATAATAAGAGTAATGAGAATAGTAATTGTCGTTATATCGATAATATAAGCATAATATGGCTAATAATATGAGTTAGGTTGATAATAATAAGAGTAATAAGTATAGTGATTGTCGCTCTATCGATCATATAAGCATAATATGGCTAATAATATGAGTTAGGTTGATAATAATAAGAGTAATAAGTATAGTAATTGTCGTTCTATCGATCATATAAGCATAATATGGCTAATAATATGACTTATATTGATAATGATTAGAGTAATAAGTACAGTAATTGTCGTTCTGTCGTTCATATAAGCATAATATGGCTAATAATATGAGTTAGATTGATAATAATAACAGTAATAAGTATAGGAATTGTCGTTATATCGATAATATAAGCATAATATGGCTAATAATATGAGTTAGGTTGATAATAATAAGAGTAATAAGTATAGTGATTGTCGCTCTATCGATCATATAAGCATAATATGGCTAATAATATGAGTTAGGTTGATAATAATAAGAGTAATAAGTATAGTAATTGTCGTTCTATCGATCATATAAGCATAATATGTCTAATAATATGACTTAGATTGATAATGATAAGAGTAATAAGTACAGTAATTGTCGTTCTGTCGTTCATATAAGCATAATATGGCTAATAATATGAGTCAGACTGATAATAATAACAGTAATAAGTATAGTAATTGTCGTTATATCGATAATATAAGCATAATATGGCTAATAATATGAGTTAGGTTGATAATAATAAGAGTAATAAGTATAGTGATTGTCGTTCTATCGATCATACAAGCATAATATGGCTAATAATATGAGTTAGGTTGATAATAATAAGAGTAATAAGTAGAGTGATTGTCGTTCTATCGATCAAATTTGCATAATATGGTTAATAATATGAGTTAGATTCATAATAATAAGAGTAATAAGTATAGTAATTGTCGTTCTATCGATCATATAAGCATAATATGGCTAATAATATGAGTTAGATTTATAATAATGAGAGTAATAAGTATAGTAATTGTTGTTCTATCGATCATTTAAGCATAATATGGCTAATAATATGAGTTAGGTTGATAATAATAAGAGTAATAAGTATAGTGATTGTCGTTCTATCGATCAAATTTGCATAATATGGTTAATAATATGAGTTAGATTGATAACAGTGAGTGTAGTAAGTATAGTAATTGTCGTTCTATCGATCATTTAAGCATAATATGGCTAATAATATGAGTTAGATTGATAATGATAACAGTAATAAGTATAGTAATTGTCGTTCTATCGATAATATAAGCATAATATGGCTAATAATATGAGTTAGATTGATAATACTAAGAGTAGTGAGTATAGTAATTCTCGTTCTATCGATCATATAAGCATAATATGGCTAATAATATGAGTTAGATTGATAATAATAAGAGCAATAAGTATAGTAATTTTCGTTCTATCGATCATATAAGCATAATATGGCTAATAATATGAGTTAGATTGATAATACTAAGAGTAGTGAGTATAGTAATTCTCGTTCTATCGATCATATAAGCATAATATGGCTAATAATATGAGTTAGATTGATAATACTAAGAGTAGTGAGTATAGTAATTCTCGTTCTATCGAACATAGAAGCATAATATGGCTAATAATATGAGTTAGATTGATAATAATAAGAGTAATAAGTATAGTAATTGTCGTTCTATCCATCATTTAAGCATAATATGGCTAATAATATGAGTTAGATTGATAATAATAAGAGTAATGAGTATAGTAATTGTAGTTCTATCGATCATATCTGCATAATATGGTTAATAATATGAGTTAGATTCATAATAATAAGAGTAATAAGTATAGTAATTGTCGTTCTGTCGATCATATAAGCATAATATGGCTAATAATATGAGTTAGATTGATAATAATAAGAGTAATAAGTATAGTAATTGTCGTTCTATCGATCATTTAAGCATAATATGGCTAATAATATGAGTTAGATTGATAATAATAATAATAATAAGTATAGTAATTGTCGTTCTATCGATCATATAAGCATAATATGGCTAATAATATGTGTTAGGTTGATAATAATAAGAGAAACAGGTATAGTAAATGTCGTGCTATCGATCATGTCTGCATAATATGGTTAATAATATGAGTTAGATTGATAATAGTGAGTGTAATAAGTATAGTAATTGTCGTTCTATCGATCATATTAGCATAATATGTTTAATAATATGAGTTAGATGGATAAAAATAAGAGTAATATGTATATTAATTGTCGTTCTATCGATCATATAAGCATAATATGGCTAATAATATGAGTTAGATTGATAATAATAAGAGTAATAAGTATAGTAATTGTCGTTCTATCGACCATTTAAACATAATATGGCTAATAATATGAGTTAGATTGATAATAATAACAGTAATAAGTATAGTAATAGTCGTTCTATCGATAATATAAGCATAATATGGCTAATAATATGAGTTAGATTGATAATACTAAGAGTAGTGAGTATAGTAATTCTCGTTCTATCGATCATATAAGCATAATATGGCCAATAATATGAGTTAGATTGATAATAATAAGAGTAATAAGTATAGTAATTGTCGTTCTATCGATCATACAAGCATAATATGGCTAATAATATGAGTTAGATTGATAATACTAAGAGTAGTGAGTATAGTAATTCTCGTTCTATCGATCATATAAGCATAATATGGCTAATAATATGAGTTAGATTGATAATACCAAGAGTAGTGAGTATAGTAATTCTCGTTCTATCGAACATAGAAGCATAATATGGCTAATAATATGAGTTAGATTGATAATAATAAGAGTAATAAGTATAGTAATTGTCGTTCTATCGATCATACAAGCATAATATGGCTAATAATATGAGTTAGATTGATAATACTAAGAGTAGTGAGTATAGTAATTCTCGTTCTATCGATCATATAAGCATAATATGGCTAATAATATGAGTTAGATTGATAATACCAAGAGTAGTGAGTATAGTAATTCTCGTTCTATCGAACATAGAAGCATAATATGGCTAATAATATGAGTTAGATTGATAATAATAAGAGTAATAAGTATAGTAATTGTCGTTCTATCCATCATTTAAGCATAATATGGCTAATAATATGAGTTAGATTGATAATCATAAGAGTAATGAGTATAGTAATTGTAGTGCTATCGATCATATCTGCATAATATGGTTAATAATATGAGTTAGATTCATAATAATAAGAGTAATAAGTATAGTAATTGTCGTTCTGTCGATCATATAAGCATAATATGGCTAATAATATGAGTTAGATTGATAATAATAAGAGTAATAAGTATAGTAATTGTCGTTCTATCGATCATTTAAGCATAATATGGCTAATAATATGAGTTAGATTGATAATAATAAGAATAATAGGTATAGTAATTGTCGTTCTATCGATGATATAAGCATAATATGGCTAATAATATGTGTTAGGTTGATAATAATAAGAGTAATAGGTATAGTAAATGTCGTGCTATCGATCATGTCTGCATAATATGGTTAATAATATGAGTTAGATTGATAATAGTGAGTGTAATAAGTATAGTAATTGTCGTTCAATCGATCATATTGGCATAATATGTTTAATAATATGAGTTAGATTGATAAAAATAAGAGTAATATGTATAGTAATTGTCGTTCTATCGATCATATAAGCATAATATGGCTAATAATATGATTTAGATTGATAATAATAAGAGTAATAAGTATTGTAATTGTCGTTCTATCGATCATATAAGCATAATATGGCTAATAATATGAGTTAGATTGATAATACTAAGAGTAGTGAGTATAGTAATTCTCGTTCTATCGATCATATAAGCATAATATGGCTAATAATATGAGTTAGATTGATAATAATAAGAGTAGTGAATATAGTAATTGTCGTTCTATCGATCATATAAGCATAATATGGCTAATAATATGAGTTAGATTTATAATAATAAGAGTAATAAGTATAGTAATTGTCGTTCTATCGATCATATAAGCATAATATGGCTAATAATATGACTTAGATTGATAATGATAAGAGTAATAAGTACAGTAATTGTCGTTCTATCGATCATATAAGCATAATATGGCTAATAATATGAGTTAGATTGATAATACTAAGAGTAGTGGGTATAGTAATTCTCGTTCTATCGATCATATAAGCATAATATGGCTAATAATATGAGTTAGATTGATAATAATAAGAGTAGTGAGTATAGTAATTGTCGTTCTATCGATCATATAAGCATAATATGGCTAATAATATGAGTTAGATTTATAATAATAAGAGTAATAAGTATAGTAATTGTCGTTCTATCGATCATATAAGCATAATATGGCTAATAATATGACTTAGATTGATAATGATAAGAGTAATAAGTACAGTAATTGTCGTTCTGTCGTTCATATAAGCATAATATGGCTAATAATATGAGTTAGATTGATAATAATAACAGTAATAAGTATAGTAATTGTCGTTATACCGATAATATAAGCATAATATGGCTAATAATATGAGTTAGGTTGATAATAATAAGAGTAATAAGTATAGTAATTGTCGTTCTATCGATCATATAAGCATAATATGGCTAATAATATGAGTTAGATTTATAATAATTAGAGTAATAAGTATAGTAATTGTTGTTCTATCGATCATTTAAGCATAATATGGCTAATAATATGAGTTAGATTGATAATAATAAGAGTAATAAGTATAGTAATTGTCGTTCTATCGATCATTTAAGCATAATATGGCTAATAATATGAGTTAGATTGATAATAATAAGAGTAATAAGTATAGTAATTGTCGTTCTATCGATCATTTAAGCATAATATGGCTAATAATATGAGTTAGATTGATAATAATAAGAGTAATAAGTATAGTAATTGTCGTTCTATCGATCATACAAGCATAATATGGCTAATAATATGAGTTAGATTGATAATACTAAGAGTAGTGAGTATAGTAATTCTCGTTCTATCGATCATATAAGCATAATATGGCTAATAATATGAGTTAGATTGATAATACTAAGAGTAGTGAGTATAGTAATTCTCGTTCTATCAAACATAGAAGCATAATATGGCTAATAATATGAGTTAGATTGATAATAATAAGAGTAATGAGTATAGTAATTGTAGTTCTATCGATCATATCTGCATAATATGGTTAATAATATGAGTTAGATTGATAATAATAACAGTAATAAGTATAGTAATTGTCGTTATATCGATAATATAAGCATAATATGGCTAATAATATGAGTTAGGTTGATAATACTAAGAGTAGTGAGTATAGTAATTCTCGTTCTATCGATCATACAAGCATAATATGGCTAATAATATGAGTTAGATTGATAATACTAAGAGTAATAAGTATAGTAATTGTCGTTCTATCGATCATTTAAGCATAATATGGCTAATAATATGACTTAGATTGATAATGATAAGAGTAATAAGTACAGTAATTGTCGTTCTGTCGATCATATAAGCATAATATGGCTAATAATATGAGTTAGATTGATAATAATAAGAGTAATAAGTATAGTAATTGTCGTTCTATCGATCATTTAAGCATAATATGGCTAATAATATGAGTTAGATTGATAATAATAATAAGAATAAGTATAGTAATTGTCGTTCTATCGATCATATAAGCATAATATGGCTAATAATATGTGTTAGGTTGATAATAATAAGAGAAACAGGTATAGTAAATGTCGTGCTATCGATCATGTCTGCATAATATGGTTAATAATATGAGTTAGATTGATAATAGTGAGTGTAATAAGTATAGTAATTGTCGTTCTATCGATCATTTAAGCATAATATGGCTAATAATATGAGTTAGATTGATAATAATAATAAGAATAAGTATAGTAATTGTCGTTCTATCGATCATATAAGCATAATATGGCTAATAATATGTGTTAGGTTGATAATAATAAGAGAAACAGGTATAGTAAATGTCGTGCTATCGATCATGTCTGCATAATATGGTTAATAATATGAGTTAGATTGATAATAGTGAGTGTAATAAGTATAGTAATTGTCGTTCTATCGATCATATTAGCATAATATGTTTAATAATATGAGTTAGATGGATAAAAATAAGAGTAATATGTATATTAATTGTCGTTCTATCGATCATATAAGCATAATATGGCTAATAATATGAGTTAGATTGATAATAATAAGAGTAATAAGTATAGTAATTGTCGTTCTGTCGATCATATAAGCATAATATGGCTAATAATATGAGTTAGATTGATAATAATAAGAGTAATAAGTATAGTAATTCTCGTTCTATCGATCATATAAGCATAATATGGCTAATAATATGAGTTAGATTGATAATACTAAGAGTAGTGAGTATAGTAATTCTCGTTCTATCGAACATAGAAGCATAATATGGCTAATAATGTGAGTTAGATTCATAATAATAAGAGTAATAAGTATAGTAATTGTCGTTCTGTCGATCATATAAGCATAATATGGCTAATAATATGAGTTAGATTGATAATAATAAGAGTAATAAGTATAGTAATTGTCGCTCTATCGATCATTTAAGCATAATATGGCTAATAATATGAGTTAGATTGATAATAATAAGAATAATAGGTATAGTAATTGTCGTTCTATCGATCATATAAGCATAATATGGCTAATAATATGTGTTAGGTTGATAATAATAAGAGTAATAGGTATAGTAATTGTCGTTCTATCGATCATATAAGCATAATATGGCTAATAATATGATTTAGATTGATAATAATAAGAGTAATAAGTATAGTAATTGTCGTTCTATCCATCATTTAAGCATAATATGGCTAATAATATGAGTTAGATTGATAATCATAAGAGTAATGAGTATAGTAATTGTAGTGCTATCGATCATATCTGCATAATATGGTTAATAATATGAGTTAGATTCATAATAATAAGAGTAATAAGTATAGTAATTGTCGTTCTGTCGATCATATAAGCATAATATGGCTAATAATATGAGTTAGATTGATAATAATAAGAGTAATAAGTATAGTAATTGTCGTTCTATCGATCATTTAAGCATAATATGGCTAATAATATGAGTTAGATTGATAATAATAAGAATAATAGGTATAGTAATTGTCGTTCTATCGATGATATAAGCATAATATGGCTAATAATATGTGTTAGGTTGATAATAATAAGAGTAATAGGTATAGTAAATGTCGTGCTATCGATCATGTCTGCATAATATGGTTAATAATATGAGTTAGATTGATAATAGTGAGTGTAATAAGTATAGTAATTGTCGTTCAATCGATCATATTGGCATAATATGTTTAATAATATGAGTTAGATTGATAAAAATAAGAGTAATATGTATAGTAATTGTCGTTCTATCGATCATATAAGCATAATATGGCTAATAATATGATTTAGATTGATAATAATAAGAGTAATAAGTATTGTAATTGTCGTTCTATCGATCATATAAGCATAATATGGCTAATAATATGAGTTAGATTGATAATACTAAGAGTAGTGAGTATAGTAATTCTCGTTCTATCGATCATATAAGCATAATATGGCTAATAATATGAGTTAGATTGATAATAATAAGAGTAGTGAATATAGTAATTGTCGTTCTATCGATCATATAAGCATAATATGGCTAATAATATGAGTTAGATTTATAATAATAAGAGTAATAAGTATAGTAATTGTCGTTCTATCGATCATATAAGCATAATATGGCTAATAATATGACTTAGATTGATAATGATAAGAGTAATAAGTACAGTAATTGTCGTTCTATCGATCATATAAGCATAATATGGCTAATAATATGAGTTAGATTGATAATACTAAGAGTAGTGGGTATAGTAATTCTCGTTCTATCGATCATATAAGCATAATATGGCTAATAATATGAGTTAGATTGATAATAATAAGAGTAGTGAGTATAGTAATTGTCGTTCTATCGATCATATAAGCATAATATGGCTAATAATATGAGTTAGATTTATAATAATAAGAGTAATAAGTATAGTAATTGTCGTTCTATCGATCATATAAGCATAATATGGCTAATAATATGACTTAGATTGATAATGATAAGAGTAATAAGTACAGTAATTGTCGTTCTGTCGTTCATATAAGCATAATATGGCTAATAATATGAGTTAGATTGATAATAATAACAGTAATAAGTATAGTAATTGTCGTTATACCGATAATATAAGCATAATATGGCTAATAATATGAGTTAGGTTGATAATAATAAGAGTAATAAGTATAGTAATTGTCTTTCTATCGATCATATAAGCATAATATGGCTAATAATATGAGTTAGATTTATAATAATTAGAGTAATAAGTATAGTAATTGTTGTTCTATCGATCATTTAAGCATAATATGGCTAATAATATGAGTTAGATTGATAATAATAAGAGTAATAAGTATAGTAATTGTCGTTCTATCGATCATTTAAGCATAATATGGCTAATAATATGAGTTAGATTGATAATAATAAGAGTAATAAGTATAGTAATTGTCGTTCTATCGATCATTTAAGCATAATATGGCTAATAATATGAGTTAGATTGATAATAATAAGAGTAATAAGTATAGTAATTGTCGTTCTATCGATCATACAAGCATAATATGGCTAATAATATGAGTTAGATTGATAATACTAAGAGTAGTGAGTATAGTAATTCTCGTTCTATCGATCATATAAGCATAATATGGCTAATAATATGAGTTAGATTGATAATACTAAGAGTAGTGAGTATAGTAATTCTCGTTCTATCAAACATAGAAGCATAATATGGCTAATAATATGAGTTAGATTGATAATAATAAGAGTAATGAGTATAGTAATTGTAGTTCTATCGATCATATCTGCATAATATGGTTAATAATATGAGTTAGATTGATAATAATAACAGTAATAAGTATAGTAATTGTCGTTATATCGATAATATAAGCATAATATGGCTAATAATATGAGTTAGGTTGATAATACTAAGAGTAGTGAGTATAGTAATTCTCGTTCTATCGATCATACAAGCATAATATGGCTAATAATATGAGTTAGATTGATAATACTAAGAGTAATAAGTATAGTAATTGTCGTTCTATCGATCATTTAAGCATAATATGGCTAATAATATGACTTAGATTGATAATGATAAGAGTAATAAGTACAGTAATTGTCGTTCTGTCGATCATATAAGCATAATATGGCTAATAATATGAGTTAGATTGATAATAATAAGAGTAATAAGTATAGTAATTGTCGTTCTATCGATCATTTAAGCATAATATGGCTAATAATATGAGTTAGATTGATAATAATAATAAGAATAAGTATAGTAATTGTCGTTCTATCGATCATATAAGCATAATATGGCTAATAATATGTGTTAGGTTGATAATAATAAGAGAAACAGGTATAGTAAATGTCGTGCTATCGATCATGTCTGCATAATATGGTTAATAATATGAGTTAGATTGATAATAGTGAGTGTAATAAGTATAGTAATTGTCGTTCTATCGATCATATTAGCATAATATGTTTAATAATATGAGTTAGATGGATAAAAATAAGAGTAATATGTATATTAATTGTCGTTCTATCGATCATATAAGCATAATATGGCTAATAATATGAGTTAGATTGATAATAATAAGAGTAATAAGTATAGTAATTGTCGTTCTGTCGATCATATAAGCATAATATGGCTAATAATATGAGTTAGATTGATAATAATAAGAGTAATAAGTATAGTAATTCTCGTTCTATCGATCATATAAGCATAATATGGCTAATAATATGAGTTAGATTGATAATACTAAGAGTAGTGAGTATAGTAATTCTCGTTCTATCGAACATAGAAGCATAATATGGCTAATAATGTGAGTTAGATTCATAATAATAAGAGTAATAAGTATAGTAATTGTCGTTCTGTCGATCATATAAGCATAATATGGCTAATAATATGAGTTAGATTGATAATAATAAGAGTAATAAGTATAGTAATTGTCGCTCTATCGATCATTTAAGCATAATATGGCTAATAATATGAGTTAGATTGATAATAATAAGAATAATAGGTATAGTAATTGTCGTTCTATCGATCATATAAGCATAATATGGCTAATATTATGTGTTAGGTTGATAATAATAAGAGTAATAGGTATAGTAATTGTCGTTCTATCGATCATTTAAGCATAATATGGCTAATAATATGAGTTAGATTGATAATAATAAGAATAATAGGTATAGTAATTGTCGTTCTATCGATCATATAAGCATAATATGGCTAATAATATGTGTTAGGTTGATAATAATAAGAGTAATAGGTATAGTAAATGTCGTGCTATCGATCATGTCTGCATAATATGGTTAATAATATGAGTTAGATTGATAATAGTGAGTGTAATAAGTATAGTAATTGTCGTTCAATCGATCATATTGGCATAATATGTTTAATAAACTGAGTTAGATTGATAAAAATAAGAGTAATATGTATAGTAATTGTCGTTCTATCGATCATATAAGCATAATATGGCTAATAATATGATTTAGATTGATAATAATAAGAGTAATAAGTATTGTAATTGTCGTTCTATCGATCATATAAGCATAATATGGCCAATAATATGAGTTAGATTGATAATACTAAGAGTAGTGAGTATAGTAATTCTCGTTCTATCGATCATATAAGCATAATATGGCTAATAATATGAGTTAGATTGATAATAATAAGAGTAGTGAATATAGTAATTGTCGTTCTATCGATCATATAAGCATAATATGGCTAATAATATGAGTTAGATTTATAATAATAAGAGTAATAAGTATAGTAATTGTCGTTCTATCGATCATATAAGCATAATATGGCTAATAATATGACTTAGATTGATAATGATAAGAGTAATAAGTACAGTAATTGTCGTTCTATCGATCATATAAGCATAATATGGCTAATAATATGAGTTAGATTGATAATACTAAGAGTAGTGAGTATAGTAATTCTCGTTCTATCGATCATATAAGCATAATATGGCTAATAATATGAGTTAGATTGATAATAATAGGAGTAGTGAGTATAGTAATTGTCGTTCTATCGATCATATAAGCATAATATGGCTAATAATATGAGTTAGATTTATAATAATAAGAGTAATAAGTATAGTAATTGTCGTTCTATCGATCATATAAGCATAATATGGCTAATAATATGACTTAGATTGATAATGATAAGAGTAATAAGTACAGTAATTGTCGTTCTGTCGTTCATATAAGCATAATATGGCTAATAATATGAGTTAGATTGATAATAATAACAGTAATAAGTATAGTAATTGTCGTTATATCGATAATATAAGCATAATATGGCTAATAATATGAGTTAGGTTGATAATAATAAGAGTAATAAGTATAGTGATTGTCGTTCTATCGATCATATCTGCATAATATGGTTAATAATATGAGTTAGATTCATAATAATAAGAGTAATAAGTATAGTAATTGTCGTTCTATCGATCATATAAGCATAATATGGCTAATAATATGAGTTAGATTTATAATAATGAGAGTAATAAGTATAGTAATTGTTGTTCTATCGATCATTTAAGCATAATATGGCTAATAATATGAGTTAGGTTGATAATAATAGGAGTAATAAGTATAGTGATTGTCGTTCTATCGATCAAATTTGCATAATATGGTTAATAATATGAGTTAGATTGATAACAGTGAGTGTAATAAGTATAGTAATTGTCGTTCTGTCGATCATTTAAGCATAATATGGTTAATAATATGAGTTAGATTCATAATAATAAGAGTAATAAGTATTGTAATTGTCGTTCTGTCGATCATATAAGCATAATATGGCTAATAATATGAGTTAGATTGATAATACTAAGAGTAATAAGTATAGTAATTGTCGTTCTATCGATCATTCAAGCATAATATGGCTAATAATATGAGTTAGATTGATAATAATAAGAATAATAAGTATAGTAATTGTCGTTCTATCGATCATATAAGCATAATATGGCTAATAATATGAGTTAGATTGATAATAATAAGAGTAATGAGTATAGTAATTGTCGTTATATCGATAATATAAGCATAATATGGCTAATAATATGACTTAGATTGATAATGATAAGAGTAATAAGTACAGTAATTGTCGTTCTGTCGTTCATATAAGCATAATATGGCTAATAATATGAGTTAGATTGATAATAATAACAGTAATAAGTATAGTAATTGTCGTTATATCGATAATATAAGCATAATATGGCTAATAATATGAGTTAGGTTGATAATAATAAGAGTAATAAGTATAGTGATTGTCGCTCTATCGATCATATAAGCATAATATGGCTAATAATATGAGTTAGGTTGATAATAATAAGAGTAATAAGTATAGTAATTGTCGTTCTATCGATCATATAAGCATAATATGGCTAATAATATGACTTAGATTGATAATGATAAGAGTAATAAGTACAGTAATTGTCGTTCTGTCGTTCATATAAGCATAATATGGCTAATAATATGAGTCAGATTGATAATAATAACAGTAATAAGTATAGTAATTGTCGTTATATCGATAATATAAGCATAATATGGCTAATAATATGAGTTAGGTTGATAATAATAAGAGTAATAAGTATAGTGATTGTCGCTCTATCGATCATATAAGCATAATATGGCTAATAATATGAGTTAGGTTGATAATAATAAGAGTAATAAGTACAGTAATTGTCGTTCTGTCGTTCATATAAGCATAATATGGCTAATAATATGAGTTAGATTGATAATAATAACAGTAATAAGTATAGGAATTGTCGTTATATCGATAATATAAGCATAATATGGCTAATAATATGAGTTAGGTTGATAATAATAAGAGTAATAAGTATAGTGATTGTCGCTCTATCGATCATATAAGCATAATATGGCTAATAATATGAGTTAGGTTGATAATAATAAGAGTAATAAGTATAGTAATTGTCGTTCTATCGATCATATAAGCATAATATGTCTAATAATATGACTTAGATTGATAATGATAAGAGTAATAAGTACAGTAATTGTCGTTCTGTCGTTCATATAAGCATAATATGGCTAATAATATGAGTCAGACTGATAATAATAACAGTAATAAGTATAGTAATTGTCGTTATATCGATAATATAAGCATAATATGGCTAATAATATGAGTTAGGTTGATAATAATAAGAGTAATAAGTATAGTGATTGTCGTTCTATCGATCATACAAGCATAATATGGCTAATAATATGAGTTAGGTTGATAATAATAAGAGTAATAAGTAGAGTGATTGTCGTTCTATCGATCAAATTTGCATAATATGGTTAATAATATGAGTTAGATTCATAATAATAAGAGTAATAAGTATAGTAATTGTCGTTCTATCGATCATATAAGCATAATATGGCTAATAATATGAGTTAGATTTATAATAATGAGAGTAATAAGTATAGTAATTGTTGTTCTATCGATCATTTAAGCATAATATGGCTAATAATATGAGTTAGGTTGATAATAATAAGAGTAATAAGTATAGTGATTGTCGTTCTATCGATCAAATTTGCATAATATGGTTAATAATATGAGTTAGATTGATAACAGTGAGTGTAGTAAGTATAGTAATTGTCGTTCTATCGATCATTTAAGCATAATATGGCTAATAATATGAGTTAGATTGATAATGATAACAGTAATAAGTATAGTAATTGTCGTTCTATCGATAATATAAGCATAATATGGCTAATAATATGAGTTAGATTGATAATACTAAGAGTAGTGAGTATAGTAATTCTCGTTCTATCGATCATATAAGCATAATATGGCTAATAATATGAGTTAGATTGATAATAATAAGAGCAATAAGTATAGTAATTTTCGTTCTATCGATCATATAAGCATAATATGGCTAATAATATGAGTTAGATTGATAATACTAAGAGTAGTGAGTATAGTAATTCTCGTTCTATCGATCATATAAGCATAATATGGCTAATAATATGAGTTAGATTGATAATACTAAGAGTAGTGAGTATAG